>NC_139349.1:32128234-32233234 GCF_055883805.1 Amblyomma maculatum | reverse complement strand
TAGTCGGCGCGACCGATGGGGGTGAGGTCGCTGGACGTGCTGATGTTACGGAACAAAGTCCACGTTTTAGTTGATGGCGTTCCTGTGATGGCTTTAGTTGATGCCTGGGCGACCATATCCGTAATGAGTGCTTCACTTAAGCGTCGCCTCGGAAGAAAAGTGTTCAGTTTTGTGGTGTGAGTGGCGAACCATTGCTTGCTGTCGGAGTGTGCAGTGTTAAAGTTTCTTTGGGTGGTAAAGTCTTCCGTGCGGAAATGGCAGTGCTCACGCGATCAACGCATGACGTCATTCTTGGGCTCGACATTTTGAAGATGTGTGGCGCCAATGTCGACTGCCAAACTGGCGAGCTTAGCGTCGGCAAATGTGTTACCCCTAGTCAGACGGAAGGCTCGTGTAGTGATGTGAGTGCGTTTTGTGTTTGTGAAGATACCGCTGTGCCTCCATCGTCGGCTGTATGTGTACAGGCTTCCTGCCTCGACGCCACCCTCAACATGTCTGAAGCGACTCAGAACCGGTGCACCTCACCTGGATCAAGAAAAATGTCTTGATTCCTCATGCCATGGTGTCTGTTGCCAAAGGCCGCACTGCACTCTGGGTAGTGAATTGCTCTACGGAACCTGTCGTTCTTCCCACAGGTTTGAAACTTGCATCTTGCAGTAATGACCCGCCAATATCCGATGACTTGATTACCGACGCCATAGACAAAGCAGTGATTGATATCCAAGATGAATCGCGATTGCTTCGTATGATTGACCCCTCGCTCTCAACGAAGGAGCGCCGTGCACTGCTGGCCATTCTATAGGGCGACACTCCTCCTTGTTTGACTTTTCCCAACCAGGTGGCCCATCTTTAATTCCTGCTTCACGTATCCTACACAGGATCGACACTGGTGCCTCGCATCCGATTCGACAAAAGCCCTATCGAATGTCACCGACTGAACGAGAGGTGATAAATGGACAAGTGAACAAGATCTTAACGAAAGGTGTTATCCAAGAGTCGTCGAGTCCTTGGGCTGCTCCAGTGATTCTTTTCATGAATAAGGACGGCACATGGCGTTTTTGCGTTGCCTACCGTCGTCTAAATGCAGTCACTAGAAAAGACGTGTACCCTCTTCCTCGTATAGATGACGCCATTGACTGTCTTTTTTTCTGCCTCCTACTTTTCCACCGTTGACCTCAGATCTGGCTATTGGCAAATACTTGTCCCCCCGGCGGACAGAGAGAAAACTGCATTTATCACACCCGAAGGCCTTTACGATTTCATTGTGGTGCCATTCAGCCTCTGTAATGCACCCGCCACCTTCGAACGATTTATGGACACGATACTCCGCGGTTTAAAAAGGGAGGTGTGTATGTGTTACTTGGACGGTGTCGTGATTTTCGGGAAGACGTTCAAGGAGCACAGTGAACGTTTAGCTCTTGTGCTGGACTGTATGTGCAAAGCTGTTCTCGTGCTGAACTCAAAGAAGTGTCGTTTTGGAGCACGCCAGGCGCTATTTCTCAGACATCTCGTCGATAAAGCCGGCGTCAGACCTGATCCCGCAAAGACATCAGCGGTTGCCTCTTTCAAGCCACCCTAGTCCGCCAAAGTTTCCTGGGTTTGTGTTCGTATTCTCGCCGTTTTATTCACCATTTTGCTGTTATCGCACACCTCCTGACATGCCTCCTTCATAAAGATGTAGCTTTCGAGTGGACACCTGAGTGCGATTCCGCCTTCCGGCACTTGAAATTTCTTCTCAGTTCTCAACCTGTGCTCCGCCACTTCGATCCTTCAGCACCCACAGAAGTGCATACTGACGCAAGTGGTTTTTGAATTGGCGCAGTTCATGTCCAGCGCTGCGAAAGCAAGGAGCACGTCGTGGCGTACGCGAGTCGCTCCCTCAGTAAGCCGGAGCGCAATTATAATGTCACGGAACAGGAATGCCTCGCTGTCGTTTTCGCCATACAACGCTTTCGCTCGTATCTTTATGGACGCCCGTTTACCGTTGTCACAGATCACCATGCCCTCTGCTGGTTAGTCAATCTCAAGGATCTGTGTGGCCGACTTGCACGATGGGCCCTACGGTTACAAGAGTATGACTTTACAGTCACATACAAAACTGGCCGTAAGCACGCTGACGCAGACTGTCTTTCGCGCCTTCCTCTTCCTACGATTGAGTCTGACGCCAATGATTTCGAGAACTGCGTCGCCTCGGTATCAAACACTTTTCCTGACATCTCCACGTTTATAGAAGAACAACAAAGAGATCCCACCTTGAAACCTCTCTTCACAGCGGCTCAAGATCGGTCAGGTGGACACCGATTTTGTGTGCGTGATCGCCTGCTCTGGAAGAAAAACTATTACCCAACATATCTTTCTTTTTTCACACAGATGATATTTTCATGACAGAGGTATTTGTTATGGGGCAACTTCAAACTTTATTGCCGGATATGGCATGGTTTACTACATTATCAGCTGCGATTACCAGGGAACTATGTAGTACTCTAAATGGTAGGGACAATGCTATAGTAACAATGACTGATCATCTTGGTTACTGAAATACCTGTTCAATACGAATTCCAAGGAAACAAATACTCTAGCTAAGATCTTTGAAAAGCTCCTGGATCTTATTGTGGCTGACAACTGTCAAGAATAGAGACTGGAGATGACATTTGGGAGCAGCTTTGTGATCCATGCAGGAACTAGTTCTGCAGTCAAGAACCACGACGTTCTCTATTCAATAGAGGCAGAGGCATTCTACTTTTCTTGTGTGCGCTCGTTTAAGTATAAGCAATTGAAAGAGCGAAGGTCAGCCTTAAAAACTGATGTCAACAGTCTTCTCCGACATATGAGGGATGATGACGAAACTCTGACCCCTTTTTTCTATAGTGATGCTTTACGCAAGCTTCGGAAAGCTATAAAATGAAAAAACGAAAACAAAAGTCAAGCTGCACCATGACAGTGCGCGCTCTATCACCTTATTTAAGACTTTAGACGCGATTGCACAAACGGCTGGTTTCTGATACCACACCGTCATAGAGTATATACTATTTTATTCGCGCTCAAAAAAGAAAAAGAAGCCCCTTCTCAGGATGGTCAAGAGGTGCAATCCGTCTTTTGTTTTTCTTTATTGCTTCTCTTCGACAAAATACACAAAACGCAAAGTGACATTTACCGTCATACCCTTGCCTGTGTGGATTATAGGATCAACCAGTCACAGCTGGCTTCGTCATATTAAAATTCCCTCAGCGACAACAGAGGTTCTATCTCCAAGAGCCATTCAGGAACTTCATCCGATCTTTTCTGTATTTTCACAAACCAGTCCATGCTTTCGAGGAATCAGATTCGGGGCTGCCCTTGCATCTGGTTCACAATGGTATTCAGGTATACATCAATGTATGCACTTTGCAAGAGGACAGTCTATTTTTAAACATTCCGTCTACATTTGTGCAATGTATACGTGAAAAAAAAAACCGTTTAGTATATATTTGCAACTAAGGCCGAGCAGGTATTACGTTTGAAATAAGCATGATACTTTGCTATGTTTCAAGCTAGGATATAGATATTGCTGCCAGCAAGCATGTGCGAAACTTTTCCTGCAAAAGAAAATTTCCGAATTTTTCTAGAAAGAGCTTCACTTCGCTGCTGTGTGAAACTCCTAAAGCCGAGGAGGCAGAGCTCGTTCAAGTAACCTGGAGACACGAAACTCATCTCCAGATGTACGAGGTTCACCTTCAAAGAAACTAGTAAATTTTCACACAAAAAAAGAAGGAAAAACTTAAGCCCGAAAATCCTACCTATGTCACGCTCCTAAAGAAATAACAGCGGCAAAATTAGAGGCTGCACGACGTTGGCACTGGCTCCCAACGCTTTTTCTTAGCCGTTGTCACATACGTTAGCGTTGAAAATTAGGGAGAACGTATGATGAGTTCCAACATGTATAAAGGCCTTCCATTAGCATAGTAGAAAAAAGGACCCAATATTTTCAAGACACTAAAGCGTACGTGGTGAAGGTCTCGACGCACGCATTCGTTTTAAATGTGAGTCGAGTGCACGAAGCCAGGCGCTGAAGAGCTCGCCCGTAAGTGATTCTCGCGCGTCGAGAACCGCCGCCTGGAATGTTGCGTAAGCATCGCAGCGCAGCATTAATTAAAGAAATCAAAAAGAAAAAAGAAGAAGAAACTAGTGATGCGCTCACGAAAATAACTTTGAGAAGCTGTACCGGCGGAATCGGTTTCTCGACAGCTCTACATCCCGGAGTCTCCTCTCCGGATGGCCGGCTCGCCAAGCGTAGCGACGCAGCCTGGCACGACGAGCTAAGGGGCTCTAATCGGGATGAATGCGCACCCATCTGGACATGACCGGCCGTTAGTATGAGCTACAGCACGACGCCAGAAAAGCACCCTCGCCCAACCCTTCTGCCTGCTCGTCGTGGAGGCTAGACGGCTCAGTGGCTGCCGAGAGAAGCTCGAAGAGAGGGTGGCTTTAATGGAAATGCAAAACGCGCCCGTCGACGATTACTGGGCGTCTGGTTGGTGCTTCCCGTCCTCCTTTATCGCTCATTTTAGTTCACTGGCTTAAACTTTTCTAGATTTATATCCCTTTTCACAGATAAGCGACGATGCCAGCGTTTAGGTGGTTTGGCGTTAGATTCGGTGAGCGTGCTTTTAGCTTCTATTTCCTTTTAATTCGCTTCAAAGCAACGTGGGTGATGGGGAATGGGAGATGGCGCCTTCCTGTTTTAAATCATGGCCACTCGCCCGAGGAGGCAGGTAAGCACTGCGACCGTTCTACAATCATCAAACGGTTTAAGCAATATGGAAGGTGCCTGGTTTTAAGAGCAAATATCTTATAGCCACTAACTTTTGTACCGTGAATGGCGTCTCCGTTTCCTGTCTGCATGTTCACGCGTGGAGACCACCCTCTTGAAAGGATTCCAGTTTACGAGCACTAACAGATATCCCGAAGCTGTAATAAAGAAATTAATCATATTTCCCAATAAGTTAGCGCATCACTGTATAGATGCTGAATGTCTTGTATATGCTCCGAGAGCCGCTTGAGAAGTATAACCCGGAAAAGCAGAGCAAAAAACAAAATATCTATATATATTGGCAGTGATTTAGCTACGGGTAAACCTAGTTGAATTGCGACAGCAACAGCTGCATAGCTACGCTTAGAAGTATCTCCCTTACTCGAATTCCTTCTATTGGCGGCAGCCACCAGCCAAGCAACCACTTCGGGATCAGATGAGTTTAACTTCTCTGCTCTTCTGCGCCGCTGAGCAGTGGTCGGCCTCTCTTTCTCCATAGTTGGTCGATTCTGGCCGCGCGCTCCTAGCTATATATACACCACACACCTGTTCTTCGCGTAACCAATGTAGAGAGTGACGCGCAGCTGGCGCTGGCTGTGGTTATGACCATTTCTCTGGCACCGGTGGAGCGCGCGGCGAAGCGCTGCCGCGACGGCAGCTCCGACAAACCAGCTGCTGCCTCTGACGTCACGCGGCTCCTCGCGCATGCGCAGCTTCGCCCACGCTGTGCCACGTGAATGTCTCGACGACTAACGTTGTGTTGTTTTCGCAACAAAAAGTGAGGGACAGTATTGGTGAGCTAAACATCCCTTTCCACAATGACTTGCGCAGTAAGTTTTTTGCAGAAGTGGTGAGGATATTACGGCCCGAGGGAGTACAATGTGTGCGACCTCTTAGCATGCAGGTGAGCTCTCATATATTTTGGAATATGAAATTGCCCGTAACATGAGAGATCACTAAATGTGCACACAGACAATGTATCAAGGTTTCGTTATACCTACACTCACTATCCTCTCAGCGATCAGGACGAAAACGGAGTATGATTGCTCAATATTTATGACTCGGTTGCCGAGAAAATTTTGCTGGCTAAGCCATAGCCATGGGGGCTGCATTTTCACATTACGCGATGTAATGCGCGTTATGTATTTGGGAGGTAGAAATTCCCGGAAGTTGGCCTCTTACGTCATTTACAGCCTTTTGGCTGCTTCGCGCGTTCCACTCTACTCACCGTACCGTACGTACAGTGCCGTGTCGTGCCGCGTTGTGCCGCGTCGTGCTGTGTCGGACAGTGCCGTACCTAACTATATTGTACTGCACCGCACCAATACCGTACCCTACAATAAGATACCATACGGTACTGTGTTGTACGTACCATACCATACCATACCATACCATACCATACCATACCATACCATACCATACCATACCATACCATACCATACCATACCATACCATACCATACCATACCATACCATACCATACCATACCATACCATACCATACCATACCATACCATACCATACTACGACGACATGCCATTAAACTAGTGCTGGATTTTTTTTTGCGTGGGCTTTTGTTCAGGGAGCACACTAACACTTGCCACTGGGACAGTAACTTCACTTCTTCAACCAAGCAGCTCAATTTGTCCTGTTATGGCTCTTGTTCCTGTCATCGCGGTGCCATTTCCTAAACTGATCTAACCAATAAATAGCCCAGTAAAAATAACTGCCTAGACTTCAACTGTCTAATTGAAACTCCTAGACAAAATATTTTATGAACTATACGTGTTTTTGTTCAAGTGGCAATAATATTTCTCTTCTCTGAAGAACTGGGAAACACAACTATTTTGAAAGAAGGCAAACACCGCAGAGGCGTCCATCGTCTAATAGAGTGTTTTTCTGTCTTTCTTCAATGAAGAATGCCACCCAGAACATCCAGCACGTCTACCCAGCGCATATTCACTGGTCCTAGATAAGATCGGTGCCTGCTGGACGAATATCGCATGCTGTACACGATGTGCCTCGAACATATATGACACTGTTATATGTACGATTGCCGGTGTGGTATTTCCTTGACAACTCGTAATCATTGTTCTCATAGTGTCACCCAACTTATTAACTTGCACAAATGACGACCAATTTGCTCTTTCTGATTTGCCATTCAATTTAGCCGATATCCATTGTACGAAAAAAAAAAAACATGGTTCTTTATTTTACTGTGATGATACATGTTTAATGACAGAAGTCAAGTACAAAGGCCTGCCTCCTGTTATTTCTTTCCATGATGCCACCAGCGGTTGAAAGAAATCAAGCATTCGGACTTAAAAAAAAAAATAACGACTTGTATAAATGTAAATCGCTTGGAAGTAAATCCAAACTTTCAGAGAGTCAGCGAAATATTTGTTTCCCTACTTAACCAATACCGAACAAATAATTGCCACACTATCGTCTGTGGTAGTAGTGATGTTCTTGTGACGGTGAGGTTACCGACTGCCTGGATATCTACAGAAAAACCAAAACAGAAGCGGGGTTACAGAAAAGTGTCGCCGTGCTAGATGAGCGAATTGCAAGAGCTGTAGTGGAAGTTCTAAGGCGAATCTTACTTTGCGTTGGTAGAATGGAGGAAAGGTACGCATTGTGAAACCGGCCAATGTATTAACCGGTATAGCACTGTAAATTCCGCGTTCAATTTCGCCCACGGAGCACGTGAGCCACTACAGCTACCTCCCTTGTAAAGGAACGATCGCTAAAATTTCTACGAGCTTCCTACAGCTGTTCTAAAGCTAAGCTATTGTTCAGTTTCACTCGTCCTTGCACAGTTCCTTTTGTAATGAAGTTCAACCAACTCACCCAAACACGTGCAGTATTGAATTCACTAGAAGAACAAAAGGGCTTCAATTGAGCTCAAAATTAGACTTAAATACTAGAATTGAAAGATTTACTTAGTCGGCGATTGCAAACAGCAGTTTGCTTGCTCACTTAGCTGAAAAGATTTCTGGAAGAGTCTGCTGCAGATGATGGCGTCTGAAGTCATTGCGCTGATGTACTACGACGCATGCGTTTCCAGCAGACGTACTCTCACCTGGAGCAGATGGCCGCAGTTTTTTCTGTGAGCCCGGCCTCAGTTGTTAGAATTAGTTGTTCGAAACTTTAAGCCCTCGAAGGAGCACAGCAGGATTAGCAGAGCCTCTTGCAAACGCACACCCCTGAAAGAGCCGGGCGCCGGGCCGGGGGACTCTTGTACCCAATTTTACCGGTGGGTGTCCGGTGGCGGGTTTCGAACTGACCACCTCCCGCAGCCGAGAAGGGCGTCCAAGCCACTCGGCCACAAGTGCCGCCCTATGTCGCGATTTAAGTAGGCTTGCAATACACAGCCTAGAAACAGCTTATAGATAGTCTGTAGAGAGTATGTGAATTACCTAAGGACACCTTTGTATTGGATCCCAGACGCCGAGCTCATTCAACTTCCGGCCCAGGTCTCCTGTGTCATTTAGGTCCATATGGGAGCCTTATTCATTCGGTTAGCGGGCGATTTCACCTGGAACAACAACGACGCCAACGACAACTTAGTTTATAACGGAGGAAGTGCTTCATAAAACATACGAATACTGTACCATTTACCTTTGAAAGTGCCGGCTATACTGGTCAGACTAGTGGAAGGTCTTGCGGTGGTCAGCCGCATGAAATAGCGTCATCTCAGCAATAACATAAGAACTGCTGTCAATGGAGCACCTTTACTTTTAACCAACTGTGGATCACCACGATGGGTATGGTGGCAGCAGCTGACACTTTACAGGGTCGGTTCTAGATACAGCCACTAGATCCTAGTGGAGATCGAGCGGCAGTGTTGGAAGAATGTGGCGTAGGTTCTGCGTTCGGCGTAATTAGACCGACGATTATCGGATAATAGTGATCACCTAGCATCACGCCTATTATCCTAAGAACTCCCGCAGCTCCTTCAAAGACTGCCACCAGAAATGATTTAACTAATGCGTGTTCGACATTTTGACCCTGTTTAGTTTTTTGGTCGGCTATGCATGTACAAAACAAAATAGGCCAGATGGGCAGCATCCTTCTCGCACGGTTCTGTCACAGTGAAAGCCAAAATAAGGAATAAAGCAAAGACGCAGAGGAGACGGAAAGGACACGGAGAGGAGACGGAGAGGGTGCATCGTCAACCACCTGTGGCAATGAACGACAATGATAGAAGGCCGGGGGTAGCCGGAGGGGCAACAATAAAAAAAGCAAAGAACATCTCAGTAACGCACATATTGCAGTCAGCCGGCGTGTATTGCGAAGCAAGGGGAGCCTGCGATTCCGCATCACTGCTCGCTATTAAGTGATATCGGACATCCTGATCGTTATGGACACCCGGGGCGTTCGTTCTCTATGCGTCGCTCGCGTGCCCCTTATGGCTCAATGTCCCACGGGGCAGAGGAGCTTGAATTCCGATCCGAGGTCGTCCATGCTTGCGAAAAAAAAAACAAAAAAACCGAGGCATGCAGCTGTGTCTGCTGCTCTGCTAGATGGCGCAAGAGAGTTGCCTTTACGATAGATGTTTCCTCTAACCAGGTTACCATTGGCAGTCTGATGTCCACTGCATTTTCAGTTTAGCAGCAAACGTGACGACTACTTAGATTAAAGAGGGCAGCCGATGCCGTCTGTGTCGACGGTGGGTCAAATCATTACTCCCCTGCCAGCTGAAAAAGTAGTCCCCAATTGGCCCGCGGTGAAGATCCCCTACTGTTGTTATCTTTTTTTTTTTTTTTTTTTCCAGAGGAAGACGGGCGAATCCCTTACTCTTTTAGATGTTGTTCATGACGGCAAATGTCTTTAACACTTGCCAAAATTGTAATGTATTGTTATAGTATGGTCGCAGAGTGCAGCACGGTGTTCTTAGCTTGAAGTAAACGTATCGAACATATTGGAGGCCCGCTTCAGGGTCGTGTGAGTCTAGTATGCCATCTAGGAAAATATTTCTGACAATTTGCTGGACTGGTCTACGGTGACACAACTGGTCCGCGCAGTCTGGCATCCGCTTGTTTCTAGAATTCACACGTACAACGTACAGAGCAATTTAGTTATCGTTCTGTGGTTGTATCTTGTGAGCTGTCAGTGGAATAGTGTAGCCAAGTTGATGTTTAGATGCTCTACTTCGATTCATCCATCATGATTATGCAGGCCTATACACATTCACGGGGATTAAACGAAATATTGTGGCATTACGGCTGGCTCCAAGCGCTTAGATGTTGAAGTGGTCGGCTCTGACGTCTTCGTTTTCCTTGTAACAAGTCCACTCAATACTCTTCTCCACATTGTGTTTTATTCGGTATAGCGAAGGATTTTCCTTTAGAAAGCATAATATAGTTTTGCTGTTCGCTTTGTAGTAATGCAGCCTATATAAACATTCGGATAAAAATTATAGAGGAAAGTCACAACCATTCATAATTTAAGTGACTCAAAAATAAAAGCGGCGTATATTGGTTCAAGAAATGATTTCGACGCCTGGTACTTATTTCATGAGTTAAATGAATTGTACTTCTGGCTCCTAATTGGTTATGCGTAAATCTTCATACGGCTACGCGAGAAGTTGTCATAAAACCTGTGTGAAAAGTAGCCACTGTCGATTTGTTACTTTAAACTCTATAAGACTAAACAAAACGCCACCAAATCAAACCAAAAGTTGTGATTCTCGTACAAAATCAGCACCTGGAAATATTGGTTATTCTGAAGGTCATATAATATAGATATAATAAAAAAAGACATAAGTACAACAGTTTTGTCGGAAGTCAAGCCGCAGCAAAGTTCGTCTTCCATGTACAGTATGAACTCTTTATGCATAGGTGAACTCTAAATTGTTCTCGTTATTACTCAAAAAAAAAAAATAATCAAAAAACGATGTATGTGTAAAGATTCTACCAGCTCATCTTAGTGGATTGGTGCATTGAACTTCTTTTTCTCACAGGTAAACGTAGTACAGTGACACAAGTTATTCGGCTCATTGTGACCCCTGTTTGGCGTACAGCATAGTTGGAGCGATTATTTTAAAACTTGATTATAACAACTTTGCTTGTCATAAAAGCAAAATTTCTATACGGAAAGCAGTGACGCGCGTGCGCTTTTCACAATATTTAGATTGAATACGTGTCACTACCTAAGTCCACCATCTTTTTTTGTGTTGCTTACTGGATGCTAAGCCAGGAATTCAATCGTCATTCAGCTTCAGTTTGTGCATAAAAAACCGTTTATTTGATTTAAAGCACAGAAAAACATATTTTCTGCCCAATTCTAGTTTCGTAATTGTACGCGGCAAGAAACTATGATATTGGCACTACTCAAGCCACAGGGAGCCGTGAAGGTACACGTAGAAGAGGACCCGAGAATAAGGTCGGCTTCTAGTTCCGATAACAGAGTCCAGCACAAGCGCGCCTCTCGAGCCAACAACCGCTTCGCTGTCGTCGGCACCAAACACGGCAGTCGCGCGGCGCTAGGCACGTGGCATTATTTGATTAACTACAGATTTCGATCAATGCATTGCAAGAAATTTCCCAAATAAGACATAATATAGTTCTGGAACTCGAATTAAAACACCAACATCGTTAGCAGGCCCGAAACAAGGAATTCTCTTCCACGCTATGGCCCTTTAGACGGCTCAATTGCTTGCGTAAGCATATTTTTCCATAAGAATTGCTGAATAAAAAACTGTGATTTTGGAGCAACGCGGAATGAAGCAATGAAATTGAAAAAAAAAATGCATTGTCTTTAAGGGAACGAAAACAAAATATATCATTCATTCAATTTCGTACAGTTCATTGACCTGTGACCGCAAATATACAAACGGCTCGGCGCTGCGCGAAAGCCCGCGTGCTCCGCGCTGTGGTCTGGCATTGAAATAGCTTCCGTGACGTCAATAAAAGTAGCGGGTGTGTTGCCCCGTAGATGTTAAGGCTGCATCGTTCAAACAAATGTAAAAAACAAAAAACAAAAATGAAAATAGCTTCGGCATTCTGAATTATATGCACTGTGTTAGACGATGCGACTTTCCTTTTTCTTTTTAGGCGGAAAAATATATTGTAATTAACTCGTTTCAGTGTATATTTTTGGCTCCGATTTTCTGTTGGATATATATGAGTCCTATGATCCTTTTGTTTTATTGTGTTCTGCCAGTTTTACCTCCACGATCGTTTTCCTGCGCTGCTACTCATCATGGAGGTGCAGCCTTTAAGCTGCACCTCCGGAAAGCAGGTATAAAGCCTCGGCAGGGAGACACAGGCTGAGGTCGAACCCTTGATAAAATAACCTTGAATAACGCTCCAGTTTCATTACGAGCTGCGTCGCTTCCTTTACAATATGAAGTTGCTCGCTATCAGCTAAATATTTAGAATTAGACAAACCAACGGCCTTCAAGTGTTTGACGTAGCTCCGTAAACAGCATGATTGGCTCACGTAAGGTTTGTGAACTTTACTATATAGTAAAACAATCTAAACACGTGCAGTTTTTGGCGCTCTGTCGCGGGAGATTATTTGGTGAGACTATTTTAAGTTAAAAGCGCACCTCCATTCTGTAATACTGCAGACAAATGCTCATCTGTAAAGAAGCTCAAAGTATTAATTAATATCGACCAGTTGAAACTCAGTGCAGTCATTTAGAATTCTGCAGTTACTTCTCAACCCACCATTAAAAAAAAACGCGGGAACTCTCACTGTCACTATTTATGACCCAGTACGGTGTAGTTGAAGTACTGATAATACGGCCTTGTCGGCATTGTGAACATAAGCGCTGTCGGCTTTTTGAGAAAAGAAAGATGTTACGTGGTAGTTGACTTGGCGAGAATTGACTGGATGGCAGGCTGCGTGACGTCACGGGACCACATAACATGGCCATTTTGGCAGGAGCTGTCAATTCCTAATTTGAGCCCGGAATCAACCACGCCACACACATAACACGCAGCTACGTTCGTAGGACTTTGGTTAAAACATGGCTTTATATTGCAAGGTAGCACGATGGGAGGTGGAGCAGGTGCCGCAGTGCAGTCGAAATTGGTCAGTTCATCTTTGACAATGCCGCGCTAATTCACGGTTGCTGGCGGAAGAGCTGGAGATGCAGCAGTTGGGTTGGTGAGGCCGTAGTGCTCCTCTCAGATCATGGTTCGGAATGGGGAACGCAAATTTTCATCTCTGGGGGAGCCGCCATCACTGGGGTCTTGTATGGGGCGGCGCGACTGTAGCTGGTCTAGACGTTGACAGGTGGATGTGATGTCAGACACGGACGATGGATTCTGAACCACGAAGGCGTTGAAAGCGACAGTGTTGATTCCCTTAATTATGTGGCGAACACGCTCAGGTTCAGGCATAGCATCGTTGACACGGCGGCAAAGGGCCAGAACGTCCTCAATATATGACGTATAGGACTCGCCGGGCTGCTAGAGACGGGCTTTGAGTTTTTTCTTTTCCTTTTCTGAGCGACCAGGCGGAGTGCCGAAAATTGCCGAGTGCACTCGGCACCGAGTGCCGAGTGCACCTTCATATAGGTGGCAGCTTAGGACTGTATGCTAATCAGTATACGTGAAATGATAGAGGCACAAATTAAGGCATTGGTGACTAAGCTAGTAAGGACGGGCATGTACGCAAAATAGAATCGGATTCAAGCACGGAAGCCATTAACGTTGTCGTGTCGTCGAAGACGGAGCTTATATGTCCTCCAAATTTTAAAAGGGTCCCGTAAATCGCCCTGTTAATTTGAGCGAAAAATGATCTGCCTCAAGGACCCGTTGACAACCACATCGTACTTAGAGAAGCGAAGATTGGCAGCATCGCATTACTTGTGTGTTGTTTATAGTCATTCGACGGATACTGCAGCTCATTTCTACCTGAATTTAGAGCCTAAGAAGATGCCCTTGAAGCCAGGCAAGTAGCCAATGGCTCCATATATGAACTCGAGAGTAATTTTTAAAATGAATAAATCGGAAAACAAACGCAGGCAGCGCAATCAGGAACAAGCTCAAGTCCCTTCTGACATATCGCCAAAATTGACGCCTAATTTCAGGGTGCCAGAAATTTGCCTCAACGGTGATTCCAATCGGTACAAAACAAAGATAAGCATGGAGTCTGGCCCTATTCGCAGCCCGCGGAGCAGTCGCGGAAAAGGGCATGGGGAGAAGAAAGGGCTAAATAAAAAAGAAGGGCTGGCGTAGGAAGAGGAGGAGTCGGAGTAGTGGTAGGAGCAGACCGAGCGTAATAGTTTGTGGCCCGCTGGATAACATCACGCCCCGACACTAGGCGAGGAGAGTGAGAAGGAGAAGACAAGAAAGTGGTGGAAAGTGGGAGGGTAAAGCGCTCATGCTGCCGAGAGAGAGAGGGGGTCGTAGCCGTGGCCGACGCGTGTCCCAACTAGCGCGCGCGCCTCGCTGGCGCGACGCGTTCCGGTCGGTCCGGCCGTCGGGCTCCGCAGGGTATCCGAGACCGATGGACGGTGTTTTGGTGGCAGCGGCGTTGAGGAGCGCGCAGCAGTAGCCGGATCGGGCTGCCGCCGCCCTCCGCAGTCATTGCCTCTTCCTCCTCTTCTTGCAACGCAGCAGCAGCACGTCAGCCGGCAATTTATGGAAGGACTGCTCGGAATGTACTACGGATGCGCAGCGCGCGTGGCCGCTTATTGCCTGCTCACGCTGCAGCTCGCAGATAAGCGTCCCACGCCGCCGCCACCCTGCCGCACGACACCGCGCGTCGCCAGCGGGGGACGATGCGCCGCCCAATGGCGCTGTTCTTTCCTTTCTATTTCTTACTTTCTTTCTCGTCGCGCTTCCCGAACCCTCCACTCGTCTCCTCTGCTGCGAGGCAAGTCCGAAATTCGTCTAAACTCGCGCCAGTGTAGTCGTGGCTCTAAACTCTTCTGTCCGCCGTCTCCTCGCGTAGTACTTTTTTTTTTTTTTTGCACCTCTTCATACTGTCTGGCCTTTTTTTTTTTTCTTTTTTGTTGGAGACGCTTTGTGGACGGACATTGCTCCTTTCAAAGGCGACGCCGATGGCCATCGTCCTTGTAGTAGCCTTGACCGCGTAGGCGCGACTGAATTGAACGACTCTGTGGAGTATGCGGAGAAAAAAAGAAAAGTCGTGCTCAGCGTAGCAATTCCATTTCTCTTTCAGAACCAGAGAAAAAGCCAGAAGGTAAATGAATGGGCAGAATTGCATTCTTGATTTTGATATTGATAAGGAAAGAAGCAGAACCTAAATTCCCGAAATTAAATTAACTCGAAACTCAATTCATTCTTAACAGCAATGCCCGATGCATTATCACAATTTTAAACACGTGTAGCAAACGCCCATATCGTTTATTGCACCTGTTGAAGAGTGTAGCAGATAAGAATGCTTTCTCTTGAAACACCGGTGTTAGTTCACACAAAAGTTTTATTGTATATGAAATGGCCGACTGGTGCTGAAAAACACGTTTCCTTTGCGTTGACGTTTTTTTCTCTGCGTTAGTATTAATTCGTTGCGCTTTTTTTTTGGTTACCTTCAGTGACCATATTTGGTCAGACTCTAGCCGCATGAGCATTGAAGGGAGCTTACTTTTCCTTCCTACTGTCTCCTCGCTATCAGGTCGCAATTTTTGGGTCCTGCTCTGATTTACTTGGTCTGGGTATGAATTCCAAAATTAGACTATACACAGATGATTGCGTATTGTATAGAAATATAGAAAGTAGGGAAGATAAAAATGATCTACAAACAGATCTTAACTGGATCACAGCATGATGGTGTAAATGGAATATGACTCTAAATCCTAAAAAATGCAGCAATATTCGTTTTAGCCGAAAAAGGTAAACATCTCGAGTAGTTAATTTTTAAATAGTCATCAAATAGCCACATATCAGGATGTTGAGTACCTAGGCGTTTATGTTTCTCATAATTTAATCTCTAACAAGCACGTCGATTACATAGCAATGAAAGCTGGTCGTGTACTCAACTTCATTAAAGGAAATTTTCGTAACGTACCAAGTGCGCGCAATTTTAGAACATGCAACAGTAGTGTGGGATCCAGCTACTAAAGTCCTTATCAAGAAACTTGAAGCGATACAGAATCGTGCAGCACGTTTCATTTTAAACACTTATGATCGTCGCAGTAGTGGCAGTGCTTTAAAAAAGTATTTAGGATGGCATTCCCTACAGCTCCGTTGCACTTTCTTTAGATTCGTCTTCTTAAACGACATTATGAACAAAAAAAAGTGGCATTGACCGTGATGCTTACCTTGCACCACCCACTTACATTTCCCATAGAAGAGACCATATCCGTAAAGCACGCGAAATTGCCTGTCCGACATCTGTATTTAAATCAGCTTTTTTCCCATGCACAATAAGTGAACAGAACAGACTCCCAAACGCAATAGTGTCATTAGATGACAACAGCTTTCCAGTCGCTGTTAAAACACATTTACGAGGACAAACTGATGCATCACTGTGCCATCCACCATAAGCTATTGACTGCTCTCCTTATGAACAGAGAGCTTTTGCTTGCTACTTTTTTGCTATATATCTATTTTAACCCTTTCATGACTTGAACAGCATTTCCCAAGTGTTTGTTACTGTTCTTAGCTGAATTGTTGCTGGGTCTTTTGTATGAATGTACACAGTACATCTGTTCATAGTGCTTTTGCCTTTCCCTTTGCGTACCTCCGCACTCTAATGCCCAGTGGGGCGATTTGTACGTACTCAAATAAATAAAAATAAATAAATGTTTTTGTTATTGTGCACAGGTGTCTGCGTTCAGCGATTCGGTCAATAAGAGTGCATCAGCATCGCCTCCTAAGAATGCTACCTGTTCACATTCACCGGGAATCAGTTGCCTGCTCTTTTCCTGTAAAGCGTGCACCTCCACTACAATACACTTTATGCAGCAAAGCCAACTTTACTTCCGCGCAGCTGTCTAAGTTTTTTGAGATGAACCATCGGAACCACGCGTATTTTTTTTTTCATGCGCCCAGGAAGTCTTTTGAGTCGAATAGCAGACATTTATAATCGTTGACAACACACAAACCTTGAATTTGAAATCAACGTTGTGTTCAACTTTTGTGTAAATCGGCTACTGTGCTGAAAAATGGCTTTACATTGATTAGCCAAACAGTAGTGATCGGCTTGTTATGATATTAATGAATACAGCAGAAAAATTAATCTTTTCCAAACACAGAATAGCAGCCCAGAGCTGCAACGTTTCATTAGTAACTGAGAAGTAGTCGATAAACATTAACTTGCAAACCTCTGCTAAATGATCTTCTGGCAAAACTCGCCAAGCTAGTCTATTCCTCACCCTTCCATTCCCTCTTGATGAAAGCCTTTAGTTTCGGCAAGTATTTAATGATGTAGCTGTTTTTAATTATATGTAGAGAGAGAATGTCAGCCCAATTAAAAATGAAAACTATGTTTTTCAAGAAGATTGATGGAACCTTTTAAAAATAGCTTATACGCATTGTTTTGTCCTGTATAGTCGCTTGCAACGATATTGAGAAAGTAGGAGAGCGGAAAGTTAAGCCATCAACACGCTATGATGCTTTGAAGGCATTTGCTTCACGTTATTGTATTATACTGTATGCATAATGTATTATTAGCTCTAAAAGCAGATTCTGGTTATGTATCGTTGTGTCTGATAACCGCACCAGGGCGCTGTGATGGTTAGGCAAAATAAATCAGCGCCCGTCTTGACATAATGCCTTATGAAACGAAACGAGTGAGCTTTCATTTCTGGCAGAAATAGTTGCATTTAATAGCTTTCCTGACTTATGCATTGCGTTCTGTGTCTAATGTATTGTGTTGACCTTGTATTTCGCTGTGAAGTGTGTCGTCCTTTGCAGTGTAACTTCTTCCGCTGTGCTACTATTACAGCGGCGAGAAGAGACGACAAACAGCTGAAACTGCATAAAAGGGACTAAAATTTAAGTTAGGCATCATACTGATGCGGGCTTGTTGGAAACTGCCCAAACTATAGGAGTATGTTTGAATCGGCAACTTGCCCCCATCAGTATAAGGGCTCTACTCTGCGAAAAAAAAGTGACCAGTGGCGCTGTGAATACCACCCTCTCCAAACATCTTCATGTAAACAGAAAAATTAAAAAGCTGACGAGAGGCTGCTTATGGGGCGTTTTCAGTGCATTGTGGATCAGGTTCAGTGGCAGCATAAGTGAATGCCCAGAAAAAGTAGCCAAGAGTCTTCTGCCCTGAGAGGTTGGCCACCAAGGAAAGGAAAAACAGTCGAGTGCCTGAAAGGATCATGTTGAGCGATGGTGTTGGCGAATTCACATTCATAAAATTATTTATATGGCTGGTGCAACATACGGGCAACAAAAAATATTTCTGAAACTTTCGCAGCATTTAGCTTGGTACGTTCAATTACAGTGGAGGTGACTTAGCAAATACTGCGGGTGGCTGAGAATTCTAAGCCACGCAATTATACACCTTACATCCTGTACCACTTATGCCTTATCCATTTCCCAGCCCATGGCCAGGTTTAAATCTTGAATGGAAATTTTCCGACGTGGAGTTGTTTTTAATAATTTGTATAGTCACCTGATAGGAGGTCCAGCTCTAAGATTAAGACACACCTATTCGTTCGGAGCAGCTGACAAACATGCTGATGGGAGGAGTTAAGCGTCCAATGCGTACCAAAAATTTGCTTTTAAAGTTTTACTGCGCTGGCATCGATTAGTTAAAACTACCACAGAGAACAAATAAGTTGTATTTTTGAAAATAATTATGATACAACCTTGGAATATTATACGATGCTTTTGATGAACATATCTATATAAATGATCTAACCTTCTTATATGTAACAATACGTTGCTGATACAATTTGGCCTGCGCTCATAACATGTAGTAAGTATTTTCTTAGGGAGCCACTGATGGTGCGTTTTTAATTATTTACGAAGCGACTGTGCAAAATTTTAATATATTGTATGAACATGTTAATAGAAATGGCCTAAGTTTCAGATGTGCACCAAAATGTCGGTTCTCAATTTTGTCCAGCAATTAGAAAAACACTAGTCAGACAGCCATAAAAACAAAAAAAAAAAAAAACGATGGGACGCGTTCTTCCAGATTATCAGCAAGAAATCAATAGTGGTTCGACGCTGCCGAACCAGAGTATCGACCGTTATCTCTGAGTAACTCAGCAATGCGAGTAGATATGTGGGTTGCATGATTGCGTCAATTGTTTAATGATCACGACTTTTGCACCCGATGTTGAATCCGAAACGGCCGAGGTCAAATTTTGGGGGTTGACCGGACCAATTTTAGAGGTTGCCATTGCGTTCACGATAGCTGTATTAGGCTCGCCATGGACATTATGTACATATGGCGACGCGCCTGGGGAGGCACCTCAGCTGTGACGATGAGACACGTGATTAGTGACTGCATTCCTTGATTAGTGGTCAAATGTCGGCGTTATTTCACCTTAAGGAACGGTTCTAGTAGAGCTAACGCTCTACAATTACAAGCCTGCGAGTCTGCACATATATTGATAGTTATCGTGATTTTGAAAGTATGCGATAAAATTTTGTTCAAGAAATCTCTGCCAGAAAATATGCAAATTTTTTGGGTAAGAAAGCAAATGCATGTTGCTCCTCTCATGCATATTCAAGAACGAATCCCCTGAAAGCAGGCAGAAAATCACAGCGTAACCCTAAGGAAATGACGTAAGTCCGTTGTTACCGTAAAAAGGCAATCACTGTACTATGCTAGGTATTGTGCCCACTCTTACCATGGAATGCAATGCAGATGACATGCCAGTGGTCAATGAAATTTTACTTGAGAGTATTTCGAAGAGCCATAGGAGGTCTTGTTGTTGACTTGCATGTCGGAAAAAAAGACATTTAAAGTGGGAAGGGGAGATAATTCCTCATTACTACGCAGTTTTAAGCGACGAAGGTACCCAACTCCAGGGCGAAGTGTCTCGCCGACTGGTGCTACGTTACCTGCATGTTGATAAGAGAGGGCTAGCTTCTGTTTTACAGTTGACCAACTCATTCCGCTGGGCTCAGTCGTGCTCTATTATCGCGCATATTGTTGTGCTCACATGTTCTCGAAGTGACAGTACAATCTTTCGCGTTCAAGGTTCAGTCAGTAAAGTATGTTAAGATACTACGAGCTCGAAGATGTTTGCTTCTGGAAATTCTACGGTGGGATATCAGGTTGTCGGCTGCATCACTAAACAGTTTGACCAGCTTCAACCTTTGTCGGCTGTTCCTTTCACTTATGAATGCTTTCATTAGACCGCGCTCCCCTACACGGGGAAGGAAAAATCCTTCTCTCCCTTTAGCGTTATATCTCTCTCACTTTCTGTAACCGGAAGGAGTTATAACACAGCCGGGTGTTACAGCGGAGAGCATTTCCTGCGGGCTTCTCAAAACACGCGGCTCAGGTGCAAACCGAGATGCCGCTGGGCTCGGATGAAACGACGTCTACCCGCACTGTAAGCGCAGGACGGACTAACTGATTCCTCAGCTCCCTCCCTCCCTCCATCTTCTCTCCCCTCATAGGCGCCCCTTTCACATCCTCGGCGCCTTTGAGCCGCCCGTTGCACTGTTTGCTCGACCGAATGCGCGGCCACTGCGGCGAGCGCATTTGCATCCTGGGCAGACGTAGCGTTGAGGCCAAGCCAACTGCTGTTTCCAATGCAGATCGGAAAATTGCCTTAGCATCCGCGCAGGCCCAGCCTCGTTGCCGCTGCGCGCAGGGAGAAACTGAGTCATCGTGGCGGCGACGCTCAGACGCACGCCGGCCTACCGGAATCGCTCT
This sequence comes from Amblyomma maculatum, assembly GCF_055883805.1. Taxonomy (NCBI): domain Eukaryota; kingdom Metazoa; phylum Arthropoda; class Arachnida; order Ixodida; family Ixodidae; genus Amblyomma; species Amblyomma maculatum. Next base: position 32,212,670 of record NC_139349.1, on the reverse strand, counting down.
GCGTCCAGGAAAGAAGAGCTATGCGTGGTGAACGCGAGGACCAACGAAGTTACAGCGGTCGAGACAAAAGGCTTCTCCAACGGAGGCCATGACCCTACCCCTCCCTCTCGCTTCATAGAGTGCAAACTCCTCCACGTTCTTCTCCCCGCTGATCGCCTTCCCTTCCTTTGCGTCGTCTCTTCGGTGGGCTGGTTACGTCTCTTTATTCTCCGTTTCTTTATTTTTGCCTTTTTTCCCCTTCGGGTCTGCTGTCTTGTGCGGTCTAAGTTGCGGCGAGCGTGCCAAATGTGGCGTGCTCCACGTGTGTGCAGTCCAGGCGCTTTTTACGCAAGGTCCTAACGAAAGAAGCGTGCAGTAGCGTTGGTTAAAAAGAAGAAAAATTTGAGGTAAAATGAGACGGAAGAAACAAGAAAAAATAATTACTTTCTCAATGTTTCTAAACTACCATTTCATAATGAACTTCCTAAGAGAAAAGGAGAAGGAGTTTTACCTGTATTTCTCCTAAGAATATTTATTTATTTATTTATCAATTTATTTATCAATTTATTTATTTATATGTCTCAATGTCCGAAGGTATTACACAGGGGAGTGGGAATAAATACATTACATTGCAATACGAAAAGAAAAAGGATATTACACTTTAGTATTGACAATCTTGACAATATGAAGAAAACAAAAACGCACAAATGTTGATATTGTAAGAGTAAGCAACATTATGCATGAAGTACAAAATGAAAAGTCTAGAAATATCTAGAAATGGCCGCGCGGTTTCAAGAAGGCATTGGTACCCTTATAAGAAATAAATAAAAATCACCCCTTCGGGAGCTCTTCTAATCCTGTTGGCTCAAGTGTTTCATCAATCAACCTTTCTCTCTCTGTAATCCTGGAACGAGTTCAGAAGAGGCATCAACTAACAAAGAAGCCATTGTGCATTTAAAAGAGAGATCGTTCTAAATATTCTATTTTTCCCAGGACCGTACCCGACTGTAATAACTAGATATGACAGTGACTCAACGTTCCCTTTCTTTGTTTACTGCTAGTGTCTGCTGATGGCGCAAAACTTCAGTTATGATCACCTTGCTTTTTTCCCGCAATGCATTTGGTTGAAAATGACTTTATTTGCATTGACCGAGTAGTGTAGCTGGTTGTCACTTTGTTCTGTTGCCTGTGATTATAATATTGCTGTGTTATATTTTTCCCCTGTTAAAATCTCTTGTGGACTGTAGTATCTGCAAACAAACAAACAAACAAATAAATAAATAAATAAATAAATAAATAAATAAATAAATAAATAAATAAATAAATAAATAAATAAATAAATAAATAAATAAATAAATAAATAAATAAATAAATAAATAAATAAATAAAACTTTCTTCTGCCATATCCCGAATAAATTTTGGATATCTACAAACAACTTCAACGCATTCAGTCCGTTTCTCGAATATTTTCCGCGTGTGAGGCAAGCTGTCGTAATGAATTTACTTCCCTGGACTAGAATTTTCCTCCTTTTCTCTTTTCCTAATAGGCAATGAATAAGAACCCGTAAGAAAAACAGGAAACGCAGCATGCAGCGAAAAATGCCTGATAGCGCGTATTTACGCGTTGTACATGCACTGCATTGAAGTGTGTATTGCACTGAATAAAAGCTATAGTACTTCTCATGATAATTTGCTGTGATAGGTAGACTAGTATAATGTGGCGCATTTTAATTCTGTCACTCATCCCCAGCGCGTTCAAGGAGTGAAGGACACGGAAAACCACGTGAAGCTCTGCTTAATAACGCTATCAGCGCAAATGTTTTCCATCAGTTTTTATTGGAAACAAAGTGTTAGGTGATATGGCCAGCTCTGCCCGTCAGCGGCAAGCTAACGTTTCTGCCCAGTGCTTAGTCTAGCTTCCGCTTTAAATCCATTGAGATGTCTGGAAAAGCGCCGTTGTGCAGGTTCAGAAAACAGACATCCGTTTTACCGCTCTAAAATAATAACCCCTTTTTATCTCGTTGCTGAAGCAGTACGAACACGTTTAGTTCTAAACAGGAGATGTATGTATGTATGTATGTATGTATGTATGTATGTATGTATGTATGTATGTATGTATGTATGTATGTATGTATGTATGTATGTATGTATGTATGTATGTATGTATGTATGTATGTATGTATGTATGTATGTATGTATGTATGTATGTATGTATGTATGTATGTATGTATGTATGTATGTATGTATGTATGTATGTATGTATGTATGTATGTATGTATGTATGTATGTATGTATGTATGTATGTATGTATGTATGTATGTATGTATGTATGTATGTATGTATGTATGTATGTATGTATGTATGTATGTATGTATGTATGTATGTATGTATGTATGTATGTATGTATGTATGTATGTATGTATGTATGTATGTATGTATGTATGTATGTATTCCAAGGAAGCAAGAGGGGGTGTTTCTTGAATGTATGGCATTGACGTGAATTAGCGCCATTGTCACTTTATCTTTATCTTTATCTTTATATTGTCACTATATCTGCCCCGCCGGGCTGGTACAGGGGTAAGACGCCCGACTACTGTCCGGAATTCCAGGATTCGAACCCGACCTCGGCAGATGCGCTTCGATGGAGGCGAAAAGAAGAGGCGTCCGTGCGCTGTGCGATGTCAGCGCACGTTAAAGATCCCCAGGTGGTCGAAATTACTCCGTAGCCCTCCACTACTGCTCCTCTTTCTCTCTTTCCAATTTAACTCCCACCTTCCTTCTTTCCCTTACGGCGCGGTTCAGGTGTCCACAGACACAAGCGTGACAGATACTTCGCCTTTCCCTTCCTGTGAAGCAATTATTTATTATTATTATTATTATTATTATTATTATTATTATTATTATTATTATTATTATTATTATTATTATTATTATTATTATTATTATTATTATTATCATCATCATCATCATCATCATCATCATCATCATCATCATCATCACCATTTTATCAGTGAAACAAAAAGAAGAAAAAGAACCTCTGGTGCTGGTGGGATCCGAACACACGGCCTTTTAAATTTTGCGTCCAGTGTTCTTACTAACTCAGCTATTGCGACGACGGTTCGTCTTCTACTTTCTTGGGTACCAATTTTTACTGGTAACCAAACCTTGGGAGTGCTCACCAGCGCCACCTGATCCATAGCGGCGGACGCCCTGTATTACTGCGGCGTCACAAAGAAGGCGACTGAACAGGGAGAACGGGAGTTATACGAGAAAACTTTTATGCTCCTATGGGCTCAAGACTGTACCAAGAGACACCCTCACCAGTTGTAAAGCAGACAAATCTAGGGAAAATGAGGGGCCCGTTATGATGCGCATATAAAAGAAACCATCAGTCACTGAGGCTAAGGAAATCAATGTTTTTTTTTCTTTACTTTCTACTGTTGACGTGAAAAAGTACTGCAATCATTTTGTTTGTGAAATATCAAAAATACATGAAGAAACCATACATGGGATCCCAACCCACGACCTCTAATGACCTCCAATATATAGAATGTGGCATATTCCAGGCACGTATATTTTAAGCATGAAATGCTGTTAGCTCCTGTTGACTGCGAATTTGCAGAAATGTCGAAATAAAACCGAGTGCCAACATCCGGGCATTCATTCTGTTTCGTTCGGGCACACAAATGTGAAAATACAGGCACTAAACGAGATTTCGCGAGAAAGTTCGCTCTCTCAGGCTTCAGCGCCTACCCCATGGATGGTGCCATGCACTCGCGCGTAGAAAGCCGACCGACACCGAAGGTGGAGGAGGCAACAGCTCGATGAGCGTCACATGTAATAGAGTATGCCGCTGTGTTGGGTCGTCAATTCGCAATGTTTATCTATTTAGCACACGATTGTAAGACGTTCGGGAGCATGCGAACGCGTTGCTTCTCCCATGTTCTTGTCAGGCCAGCGTCCCTTCGTGGTCGCTCAAGAATTCTCATAGTTCCGCATTTCCTTGTCGCTATCTTCAGAGCTGCTTAAGCCGAGCAACGGAGCCTATTGAAAGGAGAAGTAGGAAGAGTCTTGCAGAAAGGTTTGCTAGTTATACGCCACAGTAGAACACTGCTCCCCCTGTTGACAACGCCATGAATATGTGGCGACTAACGAAGGCGAAGCGTCGACTTGTACAACAACGTACAATACTACGGCCCCACATTTTTTTACCTGTTTATTACAGATACAAGCAACCATTTTCTAGCCTTGCTCAGCAATTTTGAATCTGCATTATCTCAGCCTGGAAGTGCCTAAATCAGGTTGTTGTCGCCCGGAGTTTATACTAATCAATTTTTTTTCCTGACGCCACGTTTTTTTTTTTTTTTTTTTTTTTTTTTGTGACGATGATAACTTTTCTATTTTAATCCTAGATTTGCAAAGTAGAAACTTTAGCCTACTCCCTGCGGCAAATTTTGTGCATTGATCTGAAACAATATTTTGCTAAGAAGCACTTGAATATGTCGCCGAACATTCGAAAAAAATATAAGAAACACTATTATCCCGGAAGATGGGTAACGTTGCTTGATCACTATATTCAGAGAAACTGCAAAGCACATGTCTTCAAGAGTTCGTAGAATACTATTTGCAGCTCTATTATAAAACATAGCAATTAATTTAATTTTATTTTTTGTCACGAAGAAATAAGCCGGGGTTTAACTTCGATTAAACTCATTAGGACGTGTGCAATCACCCCAACATTGTTTGGTAAGTTTTTTTTTTTTTTTTTTTGTTGGTTTAGCTTTCAGAGACTGGCACAGAGATCGGTAAAGTGTGAAATGTCTTCAACCTTTACAATCAGTGGCATACTTATGGAGTACATAATTCGTCGGTTAAAATTCCTGTCGCAAACTAGCCTGCAACTTAACCAACAGATTGGATGCAAAATGAGGAGCGAAATGGTGTGACACCACGCGGAAGGTTGCACTAAGAAAGGTTGAGTCGCAATTTTGACAAGCAATCACGCGATATTTTTGTTGCCTTTCCTGCTTACACTTCCCGCTCACCCCAGTCATGAAGCAAGCTTTCCATGGACACCTGGAATATCATCTGCATGTGCAATTTTTATGCGAATACACTCTTTTGCGCCGCATGGTGCCGCATGGTGTCTCTGTAGTGGCCGGTATGATAATGAATATGACTTCTTCAGTTATTCGCTAAATACGTTTTTTTTTTTTTTTTTCAGCTTCAGTACAGTCAAGCAACATATACATCGTGCTTAAGTTTTGCTTTTTTATTTTTCGCGAAGCAGAACGTTCTGTCGTCTTTTACCTGCAGACAGGTTTTTGTTGCTAAATTTTGCCAGTTATTCGGGATTCTTCGAAGTCGTCTTGTGACGCCTGATAAAGAGAACTCCAAAGTGCGCCTCGTTCAAAATATCCGCGCGTGACGACGAGCGGAACACTTCGAACCTCACGGTCAGGGTAGTATGTACCGCTTTCGTTTAAGCCCACCGAAAGCAAATGTAGTGCTTAGATATTAATAGAACAATACTTGCGAAGTTGCATAAAGGTGAGGATCAAGTTCAGCTATTCTTAGAACTTCCTAGCGTCAAAAGTAAAAGTATGCCTCTAATTCATAGACCTGCACTGATTGCACTGTGTTGCCAGCATGAAAAAAAAAGAAAAAAAAAGCATTTACCAGAATATCAAGAAATCACGAACAGAAAATCAGCATGTTTAGCTTAGTATGTCACGCCAGATATTTGGCTTCGCAGAATCTTTCATCTCATGCTCTCCAACCAACATCTTTTTTTTTTGTTTTGTTTTTTGTTTTTCGGGTGAAGTAGGGAGGGAACAGCGGGCAGCGTCAAAGTAGCGACGTCTTATATCTCCGCATTAAAACGGACCGAGGCCAGTCATCTCCCTAGTACAATGCATCCCTTTTCCACCCGTATCGCTACGCCGTATGTTTATACATAGTCCGTGTTGCACCCGCGCGGCTTCAGCGCGCACAGTCAGCGTACCGGCAGTGTGAGTAAACGATGGCCGAGCTCCCTGGAATGTTAATATTCCCCGGCCCTGATTGAAAGCCCGCCGTTCGGAGAAGACGCTTCGGCCGTCGTCGCGGAAACTTGTGGCGCGCACTTGGCGCGCCGTTGTCGCCGCCTGCACGCCCAATGGACATTCTGAAAAAAAAAAAAAAAAAAGCGCGGCCACGGTCTTGAAATAGTTTCGCGTCTTCGCACAGCAAGCGATGTCTCGGTGCAGAGAAACTCGCGCGAAGATGGTCTTCCGCGCTACGATGACTCTATATGCCATGTTCCACTAGTTCGGTGCAGCACCTTTCAAGCCGACGGTGTGGCAACGTGGATAGATGCCGTTGGAAACTCGGACTTTAAAAGTAGGCTGAACCAAGCTGTGGGCCGCATTCCGCGCTTGAGACATTTTGGCGCTGCGGAACAGAGACTTCTCCAAAATGCTCGACACAATTAAGGTGTACAGTTTTGGGGATCGCAGTAGAACGTCTTAGCCGAGTGACATGACTGGAAAAAAACTGATGCGCACTGTTGCCCTGCGCTGAATTCACCGGTAGTGAATTTAGCGTATCGCTTGCTGCACGTAATTTGGGAAGCGCGATATATGGCTGGCAGGGCATTACGCCGCTGTCTTCGAGACGCGCCGGCCAAGATTTCGCAGCGACTATTTGTGTCCTGCGAAAGGCCGGCCAGTCCATTGAAGAGCGATCGTTTCGGAGTTCCAGGCATGAACATCAGCCGCCAATGGCCTCTGAGAGAGCCCACTGTTGTTGTCGCAACCGATTTGCCAGAGTTTCCTTTCGTGAAACGAAGAAAGTATATTATTTTATCTCCAAAGTGTAAGATATAAAATCGGATAATTTAGTGGCGCAATGAAAATACAAGAAAACAGCAGACGTGAGGCGTGGGATTGCGGAAGAATGCTGCCAGGAAACATAAAAGCCAGCAGTGATAGGTTGACGCATTCGTTGCTCTTATTGTCCAGTTTACAGTTATTACCGGCGTTTCGAGTGCGAATTGGCTTCAGGAGAAAACTCATACAACCAACTTTGGTACACCGAAACCGAGCAGAGGGTATTATACATGACGCAAGCTGCAGCTGTACGGCGCCGGTCCCGAATGCACAAATGTGATTGCTGTGTAGGTCAAATATTTATGGGAAACCCCCAAGGTGGAGTAGAGTTCTAAGAAGGTAGTAATTACTCATTGTCATCCACCCGAGCGCAGCCATACGGCTACAAAGGAAAGCTAAACAGCTTTCTCAGAAACTTCGTAGTTAAAGAAAAATTCGTCCTGATCCGGGGATCGAACTATCGACTGAGCTAACCAGGATGGCTAGCAGATCAGATGGTAGGGCGAGAGCGAATTGATCTATAATTGCTTTATATAGCTTTCCTTTGTAGCCGTATGGCTGCGCTCGGGTGGATGACAATGAGTAATTACTCCCTTATTACAGCTGTGTAAGCGTAAATGCTGCCTTAAAGTTAGAATGAACGGTTCCTAAAAGCTTTGCAAAACCCTGCCATTCTTGAGAGGGTGGTAAGAGTGGGTACCTATTTTAATATTTTAAGGCACGGCCACCGGACTTGAACAATGCTCTAAACCTCGGGTCCGTGGTAAGCTAGTAGCTTGCCATGTTAATTACTCAAATAATCGTGTCTGACGCTCCAGAGTGCTGTTCTGAAAGGCCATATGTACTGTAGTATACGACTGTATTATAAAAAAAAAAAAAAAAAAAAACAGCGAACTGAAGCGCACACTAAATGTAAGGGTTAATGCTTGCACGCATATTTCAACACCAACAGAATTGTCAGCCCAGGACCACATAAGTCTACAAGTCCAGGCACTCCTTTGATATCCTAGCTGCGACGCACTCTCTTGGCTGCGTTTTGATATACCTTTAAGTAAGGAACTAGCAGAACAGGAGAAATTTATGGACTCGTGATGGCGCATGTATGAAGGAAGTACAAAGTCACTGGATGTGTAAAAGCAAGCAGAATGGTTCTATTAAAAATATTGGCGTTCATTAATGGGGGAACAAAGAGTGCCTTTACATCCATGTAGATTTGTCTCCAACAGACTTCACACGCACTTTGCGATGAACTAATGCATCAATTTTACTTTATTGTTTTCTGAAATTTCAGGAGCTTATTTCACTACCGATCGCATGCAAGGAAGTGCTGGACGATGAAACTTATTGTTAATAGTTACTTTTCTCCATTTTTCAATAAATCACACAGCTGCATGGATTGCGGCTACTTCTTCGCCACTATCTTTTTGTCGGTGTAGAATAATAAAACGCTTCATGTACACAACGTCCTTCCCTGTCCGCAGACGCCGAACTCCTACCAGCCCTCCATTACCTCTCCTCGAGGCTCTCTGCAAGAATGACGGAGAGCGAAACTCAAAGAAAAATAAAAATTATGGTCGAGACGCGCGGCAGTGAAATCTGTGATAGAAATTCTTTCAGTGGGCTGGAAAATATTACCTTGTCCAGGCATTCAGGACGCCATTTTGAAAGCTCTCGGCTTTCCCAGCTCTAAGCCTTCGCTCAAAAGCGCATCTTGTTACTTTTAATGAGTTTTTAATCGTGTTCGCTTCGCCGAGCTGCGATGCCGTCCCCGGCGGTGCTTACAAAAGGAGGCTTGGCTGGGCCCTCATATTGCGTCCTTCAGGCGCGTTTAAATATGTGACGTCAAAACCTCCTCCCCTCATGCTCCTTCTTTTTCTGAGTGCCATTAATCTCAATAAAAACAATGAAAAGAGTGGCAGATCATCATAAAAGAAAGGTGTGGACATCAAAGAAAACACTTTCTCCACTTACAGCCAGGGCAGCGTGAGATTTAATGCCAAATTTATTCTTCTTTTTACCTAGCTTTATTAAAAAAAAATAATCAGAATGAGCGAGGAAGGTACAGCAAATAACTGCAACGCTTCTCGAATCCAGCTACAAAGATTGGTAATTATTTCTAAGAAAAATATGAAGGCACACCTTGAAAAACTAGAATCAAGCTGGTAACTTCAAGAACTTTCCTATGCGTTATGATTTTAGTAGCCGCTTGTTCTTTTGTTCTCGGGTTACGCTGTACTTTGATAAAGAAAGTCTTGTTAGAGCACTCCGCAGTTTATTTATTATTGATAGTGATATTCCTTGGTGTCTAGGTATTATTACATTTCAAATGTGGATTTAATAGCTTGGTCGAACGTCTAGTGCTGCCAGGAATTCGGGCACAGCAGGATAGAATTGCCAGCCGCAGGGCACAGCTTCAGCGCGAGAGATGGGCGCCGGAGACCAGCGATGGTGATGGCGATATCGCAGCGTTGTCTGCTCTTTGTCTTCTTTACAATGCCTCCGCGTGATGAAGTTGCCATCCTGGCGACTCACGGGGAAGAGACGACGAGAGGGTTGTAGTATGTCTTGAGGCGGCTAACATGGACAACCACACAGCCGCGACGGCGGTGGTCGGAAGAAGGGGTGACTGGCTCGATGACGTAGTTTACAGAAGATATGCGTTCCAAAACGCGATAAGGTCCATGGTGCTTGATTTCAAGTTTGCTGGTGGCAAGAACGCATAGCCAAACGAATCTGTCGGCCAGGAACGTCAGAGCAGGTGTATCGCTATCATGCTGATCTTTGCGATCGCCTTGAGTGCCGGAGGTAAACGTGCGAGCTAGCTGACGGCATTATTCTGTCTTCTGTACAATATCTCACAAAGCACCGTACTCAGAGGCATCTGGATGGTATTGCAAAATTGTGTCCAGAGTACAAGATGGTTCACGGCCGTGTAAAAGAAAGAAGGACGAAAAACCAGGTTGTTGCTTGGGTGGCAGTGTTGTACGCGAGCGTTACGAATGGCAGTACCTGGTCCCAGTTGAAGCTCCCAGAGCCAGATGACACATACATAGCGAGCATGTCCCCAAGTGTACGGTTAAGCGCTCCTTGAAGCCATTTGTTTGCGGATGGTACGCGGTTGTAGCACGGTGTATCGATTTGCAAAACGACAGGAGCTCTTGGACTACTTCGGAAATAAAGACACGACCTCTATCACTCAATAGCTCGCGAAGGGTGCAGTGTCGAAGAATGAAGTGATACATAAGAAGATGGGCTACTTCTCGAGCTGTAGCCACGGGAAGTGCAGCAGTCTCCGTGTAACGGGTCAGGTGGTCGACGGCGACGATGACCCATCAATTACCAGCGGCACGGCATGGTAGCGGACATTAAAGAGCAATTCCCACGCGATAAAACGGGTGAGTTCGTCACGGTAAAGGCTGGATAGGGCCAGCGGGGTGGCGAGAAATCTTCCGTTGTTGACAAGCGGTACAAAAACGAATGTAGCGACGTAAGAAATTGTACATTCCCCTCCAGTAGTACTTCTAACGAATTCGATCATATTGTTACGCGGCGGCAAGCGATGACAATAGGAGAACATAGGACAGAGAGAAGATGCTCGATGGTCGTGAGGTGACGTTAATGAATCTGTGAGCGGGCCTAGCGCGCGCTCCTGCCCACGCCACTGCCCTCTTCTTTCTACTTCGTCCGTAACAATATGTTTTCGGGACTCCGGCATGAGCACTGGGTGGGTCAGTATGATGGTGAGCACAAAAATCGGAACGTAGATGGCACGGAATGACAAGAAGCCATTTTCTTCTGTCTGAGTTGTAGTTATTTCGGCAGAGGAGGCCGTCCCGAACGGTGAAATGGGAGGCCTGTCGGTGGAGTGCCCAAGGATGCGCCGCTGCGGAAGTGGTGCCAAGGATATCTAGCAGGTTATAAACCCAAGGATATTGTCGTTGCTCGAAAGCCATATACTCAATGGTGAGTGCTGTCAAAGATGCTTGAGGAGGGGACGATGAGTCAGGTGAGGGCTCCGGTGACCGAGAAAGAGCGTCGGCGTCAGAGTGCTAGCGGCCAGGGCGGTACACTACACGAATCTCGTATTCCTGAAGCCTGAGAGCCTAGCGCCCAAGACGGCCAGACGGATCCTTGAGAGACGCGAGCCAGCAGAGAGCGTGATGATCCGTAACTACCTCGAAGAAGTGATCGTATAAGTAAGGGCGGAACTTCTTTATAGCCCACACGATAGCTAAACCCTCCTTTTCGGTAACGGAGTAGTTGGACTCGGCTTTGGTAAGAGCATGGCTTGCGTAGGCGGCAATGTATTCGGAGAAGCCAGGCTTGTGCTTGGCGAGGACGGCGCCGAGGCCACAACACTGGCATCGGTGTGAAGTTCTGTAGGTGCAGTAGGGTCGTAATGCAAAGAATTGGCGGTGACGTCACAACATTGTGCAGCGTCGCGAATGCATCATCGACCAAGAGGAGAGGTTAGGGGTGCCTTTTAGGAGCTGTGTAAGGGGGGCTATGATGGTTGCGAAATTGCGAACAAAACAACGAAAGTAATACCAGAGGCCCACGAAGCTTCGCAGTTGTTTCAAAGTGGTCGGTTTCGGGAAGTCACGTCGTGCAGCTTGTCACGATTAGCTAGAACTCCATCTTTGCACACACCGTGTCCGAGTATTGTGAGCTAGCGGGCATCTAAGCGACACTTGTTGAGGTTCAGTTGAAGACTGGCGCGTGTTAGGCAGGTGAAGATCTGCCGAAGTCGAGTCAGGTTGGTCGGAAAACGATTGAAAAGACGATGATGTCATACAGGTAGCATAGACAGATGTTTCATTTCAGGCCACGCAGTACGGTGTCCATCATTCTTTCAAATGTGGCTGGAGCGTTACAAAGTCCGAATGGCATTACGTTAAAATCGTGTAGTCCGTCTGGGGTAATAATGGCAGTTTTAGCACGATCCGCTGCTGCCATGGGCACCTGCCAATACCCGGAGCGCAAATCGAGTGAGGAAAAGAATTCTGCGCCTTGAAGCAGTCTAGGGCCTCGTCGATTCGTGGGAGGAGGTGCACATCACGACGAGTAATTTTGTTCAGGCCGCGATAATCAACACAATATAGTATTGAGCCATCCTTCTTCTTAACTAGGACCACAGGAGACGACCATGGACTACGTCATCGACTTGTTGGGCAATAACACGGCGCTCAGTCGGGGACACACGATATGGCCGCTGATGGAGAGGTGGAGCGCCTGTGTCGATGAGGTGGGAACCGGTCGTCGTGCGGCCCAAGGAAAATTGCGGAGGGTCGAAGGAGGAGCGGAATTGGTGTAGAAGATCAAGAAGTTGCTCGCGGTGGTGCGGTTATAGAGCGTTGTCCACAGAATGGTGAAAAAAGTCCCGCTGTAGCAGATCGGAAGCCACACCAGTTGGAGTCAAGGCGTCAACTTGGCAAAGAGGGAATGACATATCATCAAAGGCGAACAGAAGGTCCACGGGCTCGATGCAGCCAAGGCACTCCCCTTCGATCAACATAGTGGGAGACACAAGAGAATTGGCTTGGAAAAGATGATTTACCAAGATGATTTACCAACTAGCCCGTTCTTCCACCCTTGCAAGAGAATTGGCTACCAGAAGTATGCAAGCGCCGTTGTTCATGTCGAGGATGGCAAACGGCAGCGGTAAGTGGCAGCGACGGAAAACAGCGTTAGAGGGCTCAAAGAGGACTGTCGCGGCGGTGGTAGAAGAGGCAGTGACAGGAATCAGAGCAGCGCTAACGGGTGGGATGATTGTGTCATGATCTACGAGGTGTTTGGCCGCAAAACGAGGACACGGCTTGTGGAGCAGGGCATCAGGCGGTGCATCACTTGGTTGAATGAGCTCTACTTAAGGACTGGCGCTGTCAATGATAGCATGATGTCGGGACAGGAAACCTCAGCCGAGAACGACGTCATGAAAACATGTGGGGAGAACGACGAATTCGATGATGTACAAGGCGGCAGCAATGACGACGCGAGCAGTGCAGACAGCTGTCGTCTGTATACTGTGAGCGGATGTGGTACGAAGCGATAGTTCCACGAGAGGCGTAGTCACCTTTTGGAGGGAGCGGCAGAATTTTTGACTGATAACTGATACAGCGGCACTGGTGTCGACGAGCGCAAGAGTATGAACACCTTCAACGATGACAGCAATAACATTCGCGGGATTAAGACCAGGACTTTGAAATTCTGTCGAATACGTAGTTCGTGCCTCGCGAACTGCGACGGTTAGTTTTCCGGCCGGGTTGCGGATCGTCGGCGCATTGGCGATGTGGAGTGGCGACGTGGTGATGGCGAATGGCGAGGGAGGAAGCCCGGAGAATCAGGGGGTGCTGTTGGAGGACCCGATGGGACTTGGAATTGGGGGCCAATTAAGGTTGCGCAGGCAGTGCAGAAAAGATCATATTTAAGCGGCGCCTGCAGTAGCGTGTAGTGTGCCCAGGGATGCCGCAATGACAGCAAATAGGCCTGTTGTCTGAATTGCTAGGCCTGTTGTCTAAAGTGCGCCATGGAGATGGTATCTGAAGCAAGGGGGGAGCAAAATCTGTTGGCGCCGAACGCAGAGGGGGCGAAGCATGGGCATATGCTGGCGCAGGAGGTGGAGTTGAAGCGCCTTCGGCATACGTGCGACGCGGTACCTGAACAGAAGCAGGCACGAATGTTAGAGCTTAGCTCAGTGGCGCAACGCCGGAACATGGAGTTGTTGGCGCAGAGAATTGAGGGTGCGACCGGAGTTGATTGAGAACCAGAATTAGGGACGACTTCAGAGACATGCCGCTGGACTGCACCGCGGAGCTCCGAAGCAAGGCCAGTTGGTGACGACGCCTTGACATATGGCTGCAGGGACAGTTGTCGCGCGACATCCTGACATACAAAAGCCTTGATTTCTTCGGAGAGGCTAGATGACTCCCTCTTCACGGTAAGTCCAGTGAGCGAAGTTAGAGGCGGGAGAATCAAAACACGCTCCTTGCGGAGCTCGTCACAGCTATGACAGAGATCGTAGATTTTCTTGACTGTAGTGGGGCCTTTGGCGATGAGCATATTGAAGGCAGTGTCATCGATTCCTGTGAGGACATGACGTATCTTAACGGCCTCGGACATGGTAGGGTCAACGAGGCGACACAAATAAAAAATATCCTCGATGTAACTGGTGATCGTTTCACCGGTCAGCTGCACTCGCGACCGAAGACGGTGTTCCGCGCGGAGTTTGCCGACGGCGGGCGGCCAAAGACCTCAGAAAATTGGGTCTTAAAATTAGCCCAGGTGGTAAATTCTGACTCGTGGTTTCGAGACCACAGATTAGCTACGTTGCTAAGTAAAATATTACATTGTTGAGCTTACGATTGTCGTCCCAGTTAGTGTGACGGCTGACCCGTTCGTAAGTGAATAGCCAATCGTCGACACCGTCATCGCTGCTTCCGATAAAGGTAGCTGGGTCCCGTTGACGAAGGGCACCTGTGCAGGTGACGGGCGGAGCTAAGTGCAGTGAGGTGGGCTCCGTCATTGGGCCAGTCAACGTTCTGCTGCGAAGTTCCAAAGCGAAATGGGTACAGGGAACCTGAGATTGACCTCCACCAAGTGAAATGTGGATTTTTTAGTTTGGTTGAAGGTCTAGCGCTGCCAGTAGTTCGGGCACATCAGAATCGAATTGCCAGCTGCCGGGCACAGCTTCAGCGCGAGAGATGGGCGCCGGTGATCAGCGATGATGATGGCGATGCCGCAGCGTTGTCTGTTCTTTGTCTTCTCTACACATTGTACAATTAAAGGTTCATCATAAACAGGGAAAATGGGAATAGCAGTACCAGTTTAAGTTGTTATGCCAGCATCTCCAATACCATTATTTAAGACGATATCAGAAGCAACAAAGCAAACACGCAATAAAACAGCAACTCGACATATGCAACAGCAACTAGGCAGTACATATTGTTCGAACAACTTCAGTTACGATACAACGCCTCTTTATGCTAATGTGGGTATTATAATTATGGAAGGAATGAGTACTTAAAATAGTTATCTTGGAGATAAAATATAGTTTATAGTAATTAATGGTACAAGAAAGCCAGTATACGAGTTCGGGTCTTCAGTTATGGCTAATGAATCGGTAGGTAAATTGATGTCTGTACAACGATTTCACTGAGTTTCATTATCGGCATGACCGGTTTAGTTAGGAATGTAATACAGATGTAGGCCAGTGACTGTTACATATGCACTGGGCAGCCCTATTCTGAATCCTCTTCACTTTATTTATTTAGATTTTAACAAATGGTTCTCAAGTTATAGTAGCGCCATGTAAGATAGGTAACACAACAGCTTTGTAAGCATGAAGGCTGGCATGTTTGTTCGACGATAAAATGCCCATCTCAAGAAAACAGTTGACAAAAAGCGTCATACGTGATGGAATCAATGATTCTTTTTATTTTTCTAAGCCCGAGTATTGGGATCTAGAGCCCCAAATGTTTATTTTCATTTTTTTCCTGAAATAATCCTGCCGTTAGCAAGGTAATCAAACGTCAAAGAATTGTTCTTCTGAGCGACAGTCACTAAATCAGTTTTTTTTACATATATTATGCATTTAGCACGATCTGCATCATGCACAACGATTTTTCGACACAGTGTTCAGCAGCAGATAACACTACGCTCTTTTTACTTCTGTTTAAATAACCCACGTTCAATGCAAAACGTTTGTCATAAATATTGTTGACAGCACAAGTTATATGTTAAATAAACAGCAGATGCCCAAGACGGGAGCCACGTGGGATGCCTAAGTGACCTGCTAAATTGTCAGAGCAATGATTGTTAGAAAAAAAAAAAAAGACGAATTGTTCTCTGTCTGAAAGATAAGATAAGATAGCTGGTATTTATTTTAGTAGTTCTTTATTGAAATTTTGTATCTGGTATAGTAACTTTACCTGACATACCTCCTTGCTGAAGTCTGGAGAAAAATTCATAAGTATTTTCATAGGTATCATAAGTATAAGTATAAGTAAATTCATAAGTGAAGTCGCCTGGCAAACAAATGCAATCTGTGTCAATGATTTCTGATATTGAATTAAGACGCACCACAGAAATATCAGTATATGGATCTGCCATCGAGGCCCAAAAGACAATATTTAGTGCATAGAAGATATCTCGATATGTAAATAATGATATGCAGAATAATCGCATTGCCTAACCGCGGGTGACGTGTGCGGACAAAAATATTTTGATTACAGGAACACAAGCCGCGTTTATATGAATGGGACAGCCAGCTCAACGCATCGCACCAAATCAACTTTCCAGCGCATCACCTTCGTATAACTAGAGGTAAAGAATACGCCAGGATAGAATAAATTGAGGTGTTAAGCTAACTTTTGCAATGCAGGTAAATTCGGTTGTATCACATTAGGAATTAAGGGAAGGAAATTCGCTGTGGTGCCTAGAATGCTGCAGAAATCTCTTTTGACATCAAGTGTACGACACAACTGCCGTCGACCAGCAAACACGAGATGAACTTGAAGCTGCTAGCACGCTAAATGCTGCCTTGATTCGATATATGCGACGCTGGGCCGCCAAAACCACGACAGAAATATATCACTACATGTAAACACTGGTGGATCAAATTATCCGTGATACGCTAAGAAATGCGACGCGCTACTGTCACATTCATGTGAAAGCGGCAGCAGGGCCTATCTGAGTCCTGAAGGCTCGCTTGTGCCGCAAAAAATCAAAATAAACATAAAGAGAGGCGCTTAACGATGGCCGCTTCCATTTCGCTCTTGGCCCTGAGAGTGCTTTTCCCTCGCGAGCCTGATAGCTATTTAGCTTGTGCCATGATTCTTTTGTTTTCGTGCCATTTAGTTTAACTTGTCCCTCACGGTCACTTTTATCCTCCGTCCTTCCTTTTTTCTTTGCTGGGTTCGCTTCTAGCGAAGTCAATTTATGCCGTTGCTCGTGCATGTTATCGCTATACTTTTTTCCGACCTTATACCGTTGTTCTCTTGCCTGCCTAGCCAGGCAGGATAGTTTAGCTTATCTGCTTGACCGGTGTGACCACAACAGGTGTTACTAAGCAGTCTCTGAGACGCAGACCCCCCTTTGTGCCGTAGAAATAATAACCCATGTACCACAGGTGCTCGCGTTAACAGAGCAGGTGCCAATGTCAGGTGTCTTTTATGGAGGAACTTTTCCCGTAGAGCACGAGAGCTGAGTATTTTGTGCAAAAATAACAAAAAAGGCTTGTTAATTGAGTTGGCGAAGAAAACCTTGCGGCACTGATTCATGGCACAGTAAAAGAAACAAAGTCAGTGGAAAAAGATGCCTCTCGGGAGACGAGGCAACTTTCCTGGTGAAGAGATTAAATATGCCGCTTTACTCCCACTCTTGTTAATCGCCTCTGTCCCAAGCAGGTTGCGGTCGCTGTTATGCACCAGACTGCCGCGCATTGGTGGTAGTAGGATTATTGCGCTTTTATTTGCTTAACGTGTTCCACACGAAAAATAAGTAAAAATAAACAAGGTTTACTTGAAGCAAACAGAATGTGTTGCTGTGAAAAATATGGTGCGATGACACTGGAAGGGGAACCTAGCATCGCTGTACACAAACTGACTTAGGCAGGAAAGGCGCTTGAAAAAGGGAATCGGTTGTAGTCTAGGCAGGACAGGAAGAAAATTTAAACAAGGGGAGGCGTTGGCGAAATATTTCGTCCTAGAACTATTGCGCTAGGTTCACTCTGCAGGAGCATGATGATCTAGTATAGTTGTTTTTTTTTTTTTGCTCCTCGTGTACACGCACCTCTAGTTCCAGTGAGAAGCTTTCACATCATTTAATATTTGGCCGCTTGCACCTCCAGGCTTCCAAATCAAGCATGTGAAACCAGTAAATTTCCAGCGCTTTATTTCAGAAGTAGTTGACATTTTATTGTAGTTACCACATCTAATATACTGCTGCTGTACTCCCCTAATAAGCCCAGAGCGCCGCATCAAAGGCTCGTTAGTTGCTCATGACATTTTTCTCGTATGTATAACTTCCACAGAAGTGTTGAGTCTGGAAAGAGATTCAACAAGGAGAAATGAACTCTCCACTTTACTACTTGATAAAACACACTAAGATAAATATATGATATGTGAGCCATAAAGGGAAAAAATAGCACATTTGTTTAGGGGAACGCTAATTGTACCGCTATCGGATTATTCCTGAAAACCTCGTTTTATTCGTCAAGCCCGGACGCGTCTGATGCATTTCAACGCATTTGCCTGAATGCTTTCACCTGATGCGGTGACCAGAAATCATCGTACATTTTGTCTGCTCATAACATACATGTGCCGACCAGTGTATGCTTCCAATTCGTGAACAATGCGATGATTTTTCACTGAGCCGACTGATGCACATTCCACGTTACGAGCGTCTGTCTTTTGCAATTGGAACTAAAACGAGGTGAACAGCAAGGCCACCTACTGGTAATACTTTGCACGTCTTGAGACAGCAAGTCTTATTTGGTACTGATACATTTAATATTTCATTTGTTTTTACTGCATAGTTATTTCGTTGCTGCCGACATATTCATTCAGCGCAGAATTGCAGTGCCATTTGCACCACGCCTCTCAATATTCCCAATCGCAGTGCACATTTCCGCGCTCTCTTCAGAGAGGTCGTTCCGCGACGGAGTCCTATTCTTTTTCTTTTTCTTTTTTTTTTTTGGACTCTTAACTTCTCGCCGCCCCATTGGAAACCGAGCTCAACATCGGCGCAAATCACTTTCCCCTCCGAAGAGAGACGTCTGCAGAAATCTGGAATCAAGGAGTGGAGATCTCAGCCCGGCACAGGAGCGCTTATATGCACCTCTTCTGTGGAGCAGATTCAAACTATCCGCGTGTATGTTTGTGTGTGAGTGGTGGGCGCGCTTACTTTCAGTTCCCTTTCCCGCTACACCTCGTCGGCCGCAGCACGCCCTTCTCCAACAAGTTCTTTGCCGCCGCTAACACTCCAGCTGCGAATGATGGCCTTTCTCGGCTCATTATTCGCTGGCTGGTTTTTCCTTCGTGTTGCTCCTTTCGCACCACTTTCCGCCCGTTCGCCTCCGCCATATCGTCAACCTTGCGCATGGTTTCTTATTTTTTTTTTTTCATTTTCTTCGCTTTTCTGCTGGGTTCGCTCTTAAGAGCTACTACTCCTCCTTCGACTGACTTGCAAGCAGGCGGTAGCAGAGCGTCCTAACCTGAGCATGGAGCGATGAGGGGACCCTGCAGGCCAGGCGGCGAGGTAAAATCGGAAGGAAAAAGGGCCATGATGCTAGAGTGCGAAGAGAGGAGGCGGAGTCGAAGAAGGGGAGGAATAGAAGCCGGAGAGTTCAGCCACGAAACGAAGCAGAAGCGAAGTTGGTGGTGCCTGGCGGCAGGCAGCCCCTCGTTTTGCGGGACGCTTCGTTGAGCATCTTTAATAGATGCGGTGCAGGCGCGAGCGCGGTTTCCTCTTCGCGGCACCTGGCGGGGAAATCTGAAACTCTTCCTTCAGCCACGCACACAAACACACTCCCACGAACACGTTTCCTCTTTCCCTCAACTTTCCTCTCTTCTCCACCCTTTCATTGCCTCATCTCGGCGACCGGCGCATTCCCTACTTTGCTTTTTCGTATCGGTAGGTAGTCTTCTCCTCTCGTCGTTGGCTCCGAGATTCCCGCCACTTCGCTGCTTGGTTTCTCTCTTGGTTATATACTATAGGTTTGCTGTCGCTACGCCGGTGGTTACGGTAGTGGTAGTGCTAATGCACGTTCCTCTGTGGTACGCTCAACGCGAGCACTGTGAGCGGCGCTGTTAGGGCGCCTTGACCACTGGTGGGGTAAAGCTTTTTCGGATGACTTCGGTGCTAATGGAGTGTATACATGCGATGGACTGCCGCCTCTAGTCTGTGCTCCAGAGCGCGAGAATGTCGTGTGCATGAACGCGATGCTCGCGTGAGGTTGATCATGCACGACCGCCCCTAAGCACGCACTTGTCCACGCACGTGGCGCATTCGATACCTTGGTACTGGGTGCGCTATGTATTTCCAGGATAGTGCTTTTCTTTTTCTTCGCAGTGCTACGAATAGGAAGACGACGAAGCAGGCAGTGGCACGGAGCGCTTGAGCCAGGCATCTTGGCTATTAAATCATATGTCATTATGTCATCCCGTCGTACCGTTTCTGTCAAGTCGCCTCGTTATATCGCTTGCAATCGCTTAACATTTTGGTAAAGGTGCTGGGAGAAGTCACTTTTCTTTATTCTGTTCCTGGAGCGAAGCCTTCTGCTTGTCTTGGTAGTAGGCTGCGGCTACCTGGCCTCTGTGACCCTGCTCTCTCCAGCTAAGCACGACGCGACCTGACTAGCCACTCTCCCCAGCCCCGTGCCTAGCCTTCACCGCAACAGCCCGATGACCATTTGAAGCTCGAACCCGAAATGACCGACCCACGATCACTAGGGCTTACATAGCACCCCCGCCCAAGTCGTCCGGCGTGTCCATGGGCCTTGGCCTCTGACAATAGGCCAGCGCTGAATCTGAAGCTTCTGGGAGGTATTCATCACATCATTCCATTCACTGTTATGGCAATCATCACATATTCTGTTCTTTCTGCCTCTGCTAAACCTCAATTCATGCATCGTATCTAAAGCAATCCACCGGTACGGTCTTTCGGTGGCCCCTGGTCATACTACGGATTACGAATACGAAGACTCCGAAGCAGGCAGTGGCGCGGGGCGGTGATGGAGCCACGCCCGCTTGCCATCAAAGCATAGCCCACCATCATGTCGTCCTGTTTCTGCCATGTCGCCATTTAACAGCGCTCGTCAGCACGCGACAATATATTTCTGTTTAGTTTCGTTTTCTTTCGCAGAAACCTGTATGTATCAACACTGCTCTCCTGGAGCATCTGTGTAGAACGTGAGCCTGCTTAATCATTCGTTTCCGTAAACTTGGGTCTATTGGGCTCTTTTCATGGTATTCTTGACGCCTAACTGGAAGCTTTGGGTTGTCGATACTAATTACCGCATAGGGAATGGAAGACAGAAGAAATTTTCTTGAGAAGATGATGCCCCCTTAATTTAAATCATGGGTCCGTATTCCGAGTTTGCGTCGTTCTGAAAAGTGTCGCTATCTCCCTCACCTCGAGTCATCTGACTGGCGGAAACGCTGGAACTGGATATGGCCACCACTTCCGGTTCCGTAGTGGCAACATTCTGTTTCGGCGTTTCCACCAATCAGATGACTCGACGTGAGGGAGCTAGTGACACTTTCAATAACGACGCAAACTCGGAATAGGGATCCTAATTGCGACGACTGCTTCTACATGCCCAGACTGCATAGGCAAGCACTAGCCTGTGACCTCGTTTTCACCGTTGCTTAGTAGGTTCGTTGCTTTCTGAACTTCCCTAAAGTTGCCGCGCACGTTTTGAATGATTCCATATGCCACCGGAATTTGAAAGCGGGTTTTTTTTTTAACCAAGTTTGCTTTGGTCATGGTACTCATGGTAGTCTTAGCCTGTCATAGCAAATCCTTGTATAATTATGCCTAGCAACAACGTTGTTGCATAGCAATCTTCGGTTATATGAAAGGAGACAGGAAATCGGAGAAGATTATGCTAGGCTAGAAGTGCTTTCGAATCAGTCTAAATTAACCTGTGTAGTCAGGGTACGACACTCGTACAACGCAGGGGCCACTGTAAACGAAATCAACTCTTTTGTAGGCTAGAAAAGTGAGAAAAAATGTAGGTGGCACAGCTGTCGATCGATTTTGTAAGAATAAACCGTCTTCGTCGGCCCCTCTTTTATTTCCAAGCCGACTTGGCGAATCTGAATCGACTAGCGGGAAGATATCTAAGTCCAGTTTCCTGCTTGACAATGGGGAAAGTTGCCGCTGAGAAGCTACATGAGAAATGTTATATTTCTGGAGAATGGTTATACAACGAGGTTGTGAGTAGTATCCATTAACCGAAAGCTGCAGATTAGGCAAGTTTAGGTTGCGTGTGTTCCCACTTTAGCACGGGAAAAAATAATAGTGAATTTAAAGGCACTCAAAAGACATTCAGCTACACTCGCGATAATATTGTTACATATATGCCATCTCAGAAGGCAGAAGACGAAGATCACGAACAGAGACAGAAGACGAAGTGATAGCAACGGTTGGTGCTAGGAGAAGGTTGACGCTGCTGTGTTTCTGAGTGCTGTGTCATTTTGGACTAACCATCTTAGACTAACCTTGCTAGGTATCAATATCCAGCACGTAAAGTGTGAACGAAGCGGGCTTTATAAAGCAGTAGGGATGTAATGTTATGCGAAGCGCTGAATTTTTTTTCAGCGGTCTAGGATAGTGGGAGGCTTATGATGTACTGAGAGTGATTTCCTATTTTTTTTTTGTCTGATATTAACGTGTCCCTCTGATTTGTAGGCGCTTTTATTGCATATAGCTCTGGACGTGTGTTGGTTTTAAATTGTCATGTAAGCAGACGGGATGAACGGCTCAGTTCGTTGCGCGTATTAATTTGCGCGGTGTGCAAGCATAGCTGGAGCTCCAAGTAGTAACCACAACACTTGTACTCCCTGATACGTTTCTTAGATCTAGTAGTAATCCTTTATTTAAATTCACTAGCGCTCTCAATTATGAAAGAATAATCTTCAAATCAGATCTCAAGCACACAACACAGCCCGGCTGCCCAAGCCCGTAAGATTTATTATTGTATTCTTTCAAGTTTCCTTCAATGTTTCGCAATTTCTGAGTCTCTCAAAATTTGGAGAACAAAAGGCCGTGCCTTGATACGGACCAGGCGATGTAAATCTTCGTTGAGAATCTATAGGCCAAGCTTAGTGGTAAGTGCCTTGCGAGACCATGAAAGGTTGCTGCCAGATTAAACTTCCGGAATAACGTTTTAACTCACCCATTTCCTTCACGCGAGGGAGGCTAATTATGCCTAAGACGAACCCTGCTCCCGTTCCCGCATGAGCGGATTTCACCTGCATATTAATTCGTCAGAGTTATTCTGGAGACCGTCGCAAATGCCGTGCCAACTGAAAACTCCGCTGTAAGGCCTGAACCTTCGTTTTATTTCTTTTTTAATTAACTGGCCTAAGGGCTTGCGGGAGCAAAGATAGCCAGAAAATGCACAAAACAGAAGGAAAAGAATGAGATAACTCAAAAGCAGCGGAACCGGAATTCGGGATTATTGCAGCAATTTCCGCTTCAGCGGCGTCGTTCGTTGTCGCAAACGTGTCCACCGCGCGCGCAGCGACCCTCAGCTCTCGCGAAGGTAGCTCGCCGAGCCCGAGCCTGTGGCTCAGAACCGCGCGGAGCCCAACACCGCGTCTCTTTTGACTCAGCGTTCGCACCCCGTCTAGCCGGCCGCACCGCTTCGCTTTGTTAGAGCCGCCGCCACTCTTCCTCCATCTCCGACGCACGAGAGAAGAAAGACGAGAAGGAAGCCATTATCTCCACCGCGTTCTGTGTTTATCTTTTCCCCGGCTCCGGCTCAGCCTAGCTCGCGCTAGGAATTGGTTCTGAATTTTTCTGCTGTCTTTTTTTTTTTTTTTTTTTTTCCTTGGTCTGCGAAGGCAGTGAAATGTTTCTGGGTGTCTTGCTTCCTTCTGAGCGCGCGCAGAAAGAGATGGGCCGCCGTTGAACAGGGCCGTCAGGGCGTAATGTGTGTTGTCTTTGCAAACGACTTTTTCAGAACGCGATTTACGCCGTCAAGACTTGGATCCTTCCGTGGCGAGAGGAAATAGAAATGCAGCTCTGTATTTGTTTTTCTTTTTTTTTTTCTTTTTTCCTTATACACAGCTTTCGCCCCTGTTTGTTTCCTTCCTTTTTTTCATCCCTCCTGTTCATGTAGGAAGCGCAGTTATTACCCTTATTAAGAAACTGAAAGCGGAAGGAAACGCTTGATAAAAAGGATCTTATTAGCGCTAAGTGTGTTCGCAGCCTTATAGCGGGGAGAACAAATACTCGCTACCTGTCTGCGCTATGCGTTCGTTATTATTGCATCAGCTCACACTTCGGCAGGAATGGCTCAGATTCACTGAAGTGCTCAAGATGACAATGAATTTTCGATTTCTTTATTGTTATTATCCGAGAAAGTAATCGAATAAAATAAATGCATGTTATATTGCGGCTGAACTATAGAAACATTTCTATCGTACTAAATCATCCAGCAATTTCATTTATTTCTAGCCGAGGGGTAAATGCCCTGCAAAAAAACTTTGGTTGACTTTTTTTTTTTCTCTACGCTGGCGGCACTGCAATAATCACAAGCTGCGTTGAAGCATTCTACTGGACCTTGACTCAAAGCTTACTTGGATAGCATTGCTAAGTGCGCCCCGTATTAAAATTTCGTTTATCTGTTTTAGCTTTTGCTGTTCTTATTCATTCGATACTAAGAGAAGAGAATGAATATGATACGTGGTATTTTTCTAATTTCAGGGATGCTAAGAATATTCTTTTGCGGCAAAGGCCATGCAAGCATGGATTCTTAAAGTTTTCGGCGTTCGGTTTCTCGAAAGCATTTATTTCAATGCCCAACGTGCCGATATCCTCAATGCGCCGCCTTTCTAGACTATGTGCATGCCGGATCAGAACGCTAAAACCACGATACCATACCATACCATACCATACCATACCATACCATACCATACCATACCATACCATACCATACCATACCATACCATACCATACCATACCATGCCATACCATACCATACCATACCATACCATACCACACCATACCATACCATACCATACCATACCATACCATACCATACCATACCATACCATACCATACCGTACCGTACCATACCATACCATACCATACCATACCATACCATACCATACCATACCATACCACACCACACCACACCATACCATACCATACCATACCATATGCCATACCATACCATACCATACCATACCATACCATACCATACCATACCATACCATACCACACCCCACCATACCATACCATACCATACCATACCATACCATACCATACCATACCATACCATACCATACCATATGCCATACCATACCATACCATACCATACCATACCATACCATACCATACCATATGCCATACCATACCATACCATACCATACCATACCATACCATACCATACCATACCATACCATACCATACCATACCACACCCCACCATACCATACCATACCATACCATACCATACCATATGCCATACCATACCATACCATACCATACCACACCCCACCATACCATACCATACCATACCATACCATACCATACCATACCATACCATACCATACCATACCATACCATACCATACCATACCATACCATACCATATGCCATACCATACCATACCATACCATATGCCATACCATACCATACCATACCATACCATACCATACCATACCATACCATACCATACCATACCACACCCCACCATACCATACCATACCATACCATACCATACCATACCATACCATACCGCACTATGTGCACACCTCATCAAACCTTACATTACCGTATCTCATTTTCCTATGTCGTACTATACGCCTTAAGTTACTGATTTCAATCACGTATTACTACTTGAAGGTTTCCCCCATTCTTTTTAACACATCTGTTTGTTCAAAGCACTTGATGTCGAGACCCGAAGTGTGGGTAGAAGTGAACGTAAAGAAAAATTTCATATGCACAGAAGTGAGGTTTCCCTTTCACGGTCTGAGTGCAAAAACGCTTCCCGGCTTGTTAAGTGAGGCACTCCGCTTCGGTGCGTTTAACGAAGAGGTTTCACAGGCTCACCTCCATGCCATGTCTCGTTAAAAATTCACGCTATTTTGCAAACGCTTCAGCGAAAAGGTAGCTTTTAAAGAAATCGCGCAGGGACCAAAAAATACTTTAGGTGGGCGGAATGCGATTTATGCTTGAAACATAGGAGCAGGAACTTCAATATAATGCTTGTCTCTTTTTGTTTTTACCGGAAGTTGATTGCCACTTTATGCATTTTCAAATTTCCCGTACTAGCGCAACTCTTCTTAACTTGCTTTTTTTCAGCACTTTCAGTTTTACACGAAGGACAGCGAGCCCCTAAGCTGCAAACTTAGCCACGCGACGGCGCGTTCTAATCGTTAGAACCATTTTCTCCTGACTTTAGGACGCCAGATCCCCTGCCATGGACTATTTCTTTTTTGCTTCATTGTTTCGTATCTTAGGCGAATTATGGTTCCAGTAGTGTCAGATAATGAATTGTTGAACATCTTTGAGAATTGTTTTAGAAGTGCGACTCAGTCGCTGCAACAGCTAACTGCTTCTCCTAAATGTTGACTTCAGTTCTACAGCTACCTTTCCTAACATTTCTTTTAATACTCATCAAGTAAATATGCGTGCACCCAGGAAAGGGAGAAAACAGAGCGAAAAGCAAGATGGGAGAAATTTAAATTTTGTTTTATCAAATAGGAGAAGAAAGCTGACAAAATTGAAGTTACGACGCGTACCTTTTTTTTTTTTTTTTTATCTAGGAGGAACTGTCAAAGTTTTTGAATGCGTTCTTCGCGTGCCGGCATCCCACATCTGTATTGGAGTTCACCTTTTTGAGGCCTAAAGTGTTTCGACGATGGCTTCGCTAAAGCTCGGCCACCGCAACCACTCGAATGCGGCCATGGCTAAAAATCCTTATGATGCACTCTACCAACTAATTACTCTGTTTTTTTTCTGCGTTTGAAATATTAGCTCCGCTATATGCCTGCGCTTTTAATTTTCAATCCGAAAATTCAACATAACCGTACCAAAAATAGCTTTGAACGAAAGAAACTAGGGCTATTGCAGTTAAATAGACTTGGCCTAAGGGCGATCGTCAAACGAGAAAGTAACGTCCCATGCACCGCCTATAGAGACAGCACTGAAAAAAGCCAAACGGTGCATTCGCAAGTTATTCTGCTAACCACGAGGGTTCCCGGCGTGCACGTACCTGGAATAGCAAAACGGCAAAGCATAGCAGAAAACGGAAACTTATGTTGTCGTACTTTTCTACCGTTGATCATATCAATGAGCAGGGCACCTTTGTGTATTGGATGGGAACCATTGCCACTCGTGGTGTAGCGGCTATACAGATTTAGCTCAGTCGCGATACTCCTTGCCCCGTCTCTCTCGCCCTGCAGAAGTGCGAGCTTCGCCGCGTATCCGTTACTCAAAGCATGGCCCGATCCCTCCAAATGGAGGTTTATTTTGGTTTATATTACCTAACTTCCAGAAGAGGCTAAGTATAAGAGAGACGCCTTAGTGGAGGGGTCAGGAAATTTCGGCCACCTGAAATTCTTTAACTTGCACTGCCTGACATCGCACAGTGCACGGGCGCCTCGCTTTTCGATTCCATCAAAAAGCGGCACATGCGCTGAACAGAATCGGACGTGGTGTCCGAGTTATACAGCTTTCCGAAATAGCCCAGGTCAAGCAAACGAAATTTTACGGTAGTACCCTTGTAAATCATCCGACAGGGAGCATGGTACGCGAAGTCACATGCGGACATTTATAGCAAGGTCACAAAAATGGAAATAGACGAAGAAGGGGAGTGTAGTCTGGGAAGTGATCATAAACGTATTAGTCTGCAGATGGGGCCCTTGATGAAAAGAGAAATGGAACTTAGACAAAACGTAAACGCAAAATTAAACGACGATCAAATAGCGCAGATAGCAGCAGACATAGAGGAAGCAATAGAGAAAAGCCCCATGGAAGACTGGGATTATGAACAGGTAGAACTACTCATAAGGAGTAAAATTCAGGAGGTTAAAGTAGCAAACCGCTGGAATGGAAAGAGGAAGCCACGGGGCTGGTGGAATAAGGAAATCAGGGAAGCTATTGAACAACGACGGGCTGCTTCAAGGGAACACCGAATGGCAAAGAAAGCACAGGCTTCTCAGGAGGAAATCGACCAAAAATGGGAATCATATCGACAAAAGAAACTTCAAGTGCAGGCCCTCGTCCACCGATCGCTGGATGGCTGATATACACGATGCCTCTAGAGGCGGAGCAAGGAAATTCTGGAACCATATAAGCTGGCTAGGGGAGAAGAATCAAAGAAAGCAAGATCGGATTCAAGATAACGAGGGAAATTGTTTAAAGGGAGACAACGCAGTGAACTACATTACATCAGTTATAGCCGAGTCATTTAAGAACGACGATAGGGTAATCTCCGCAAATCAGGAAGCAACACAAGGTAGCAGAATACAAAGCACCTTAGAACTGACCAATCTAAACTGGAAAAAGGCAGAAAAAAATATTCCTAAAAACACATCTACAGGAATAGATGGAATTTCGATCAAGCTGATTAATGAACTCGGTCCAAAAAGTAAGGAAACGTTGTTAAAAGCTTTGGAAACAGTCATAACGAATAAGCAAATTCCGGACAGCTGGCGGCAGAGTAAAATGAATTTGATTTATAAAGGGAAAGGAGAAAGGATGCACATAAAATCCTACAGGCCGATTACCATAACATCTGTAATGTACAGGTTAGCCATGCAGGCGGTGAAAGTAAAGGTGCAAGCATGGGTTGAAAGTAACAAGACACTCGGAGAACTTCAGAACGGCTTTAGAAATGGTAGGCGCTTAGATGATAGCCTGTTCGTGCTTACCCAATGCATCGAAATATCTAGAGTGGAAAATAGACCTTTGTATTTGGCCTTCCTGGACATAAACGGGGCGTACGACAACGTAAGCAGGGAACTCCTGTGGAACATATTAAAAGAAGAAGGTATCGGTTATGAGATAATAGAGTTCCTACAGGAAATATACCGGGATAACAAAGTAGAAATTACGTGGGGAGGGATAAGAAGTACGGAGGATGTCAGAGTATGCAAAGGATTAAGACAAGGCTGTCCTCTATCACCGGTGCTGTTCGTGCTTTATATGATAAACCTGGAACGGAGGATACAAGACAGTAACCTAGGTTTTAACCTGTCATATAGATTAGGTGGAAAGGCGGTAGAGTAGCGCCTCCCCGGTTTGATGTATGCAGACGATATTGTGCTGCTAGCTGAGAGTCTGGAAGAATTGCAAACTCTAGTTAAGTATTGCGGAGACGAAGGGGACGCTCTAGGCTTCAGTTTCAGTGCAGGTAAGTCGGGTCTGATGATTTTCAACAGCTCAACTGATCAGGGTCTTAAAATACAAGGCCTTGAAATACCTAGAGTAGCAGAAAGTAAATATTTGGGGGTATGGGTAAACGAAGGATTGGCATACATTGGAAAGCATGAGCAATCACTTAAGGCCAAAGGGCGAAGGAATGCCGGGATAATGAAGCATAAGGCATTGTGGGGATACAATAGGTATCAGGTATTGAGGGGTATTTGGAAAGGAATTATGGTGCCCGGACTTACTTTCGGAATTGCGGTTTTATGCCTAAAATCAGAGGTGCAGTCGACATTATAAACAAATCAGAGATCCGTTGGACGATTAGCACTAGGTGCCCACGGCAAAACTACAAATGAGGCTGTACAGGGAGATATGGGCTGGACATCTTTCGAAGTACGGGAAGCTCAGAGTAAAATATTATATGAGGAACGCCTGAGGAAATTGGACAGTAACAGATGGGCAGCTAAGGTATTTAAATACCTGTACCTAAAAAGCGTTGACTCACAATGGAGGAAAAGAACTAGGAAACTAACTAGTAAGTATGCTAGTAACAAGGACGGAGAAATAAAGAGCATTAAGCAAGAGGTGAAAAACACAGAAGGCAAAAATTGGATAAATTCGATGGAAAAAAAAAAAACAGAGTGTGGAATTATACCGAAAGTGGAAAATGCAGATCAGGAAGGAAGATTTCTTTGATAACTCAAGAGGCAGTGCCCTACTTTTTGAAGCTAGATCAGGGTGCCTTAGAACATGCAGCTACAAAAAGAAGTTTAACAATGGAGATGACGCATGTGCTGTATGTGGAAACTCCAGTGAAACAATTGACCATATTATACTCGAATGCAATGGTATCCATCCGGAAGTTGATGCAGGTGCAATCACTGTTCCTGAAGCTCTGGGGTTTAGAGATAACAGTGGCAGGGTGAATAAACCGGCGGTGGAAACTAGCAAAAAAGGACTGGAAGATTGGTGGCTTAAAAGCAGAGAAGTGACATAATGTTAGTAATGTAGGAGCAAAATTTAATAAATAGAATGATGGTTTAGTTAACCATTCTAAATCAATAATTAAGATATATGGAGAAAAATGAGCATGATAGCTACTGCTACCACCCCGTTTCAAAGGGGACGCTCCTATATTCCATCCATCCATCCATCCATCCATCCATCCATCCGTCCGTCCGTCCGTCCGTCCGTCCGTCCGTCCGTCCGTCCGTCCGTCCGTCCGTCCGTCCGTCCGTCCGTCCGTCCGCATCCATCCATCCATCCATCCATCCATCCATCCATCCATCCATCCATCCATCCATCCATCCATCCATCCATCCATCCATCCATCCATCCATCCATCCATCCATCCATCCATCCATCCATCCATCCATCCATCCATCCATCCATCCATCCATCCATCCATCCATCCATCCATCCATCCATCCATCCATCCATCCATCCATCCATCCATCCATCCATCCATCCATCCATCCATCCATCCATCCATCCATCCATCTATCCGTCCGTCCGTCCGTCCGTCCGTCCGTCCGTCCGTCCGTCCGTCCGTCCGTCCGTCCATCCATCCATCCATCCATCCATCCATCCATCCATCCATCCATCCATCCATCCATCCATCCATCCATCCATCCATCCATCCATCCATCCATGCGAGTAGCGAGAAGCAAACATATCCATAAGATCAAAATGAGTTTAGTAAGTATTGAGAATCTGTCATGTCACGGATTCCTTCTTGTGTGATCATCATGATCATCATCATGATCATGATCATCATCATAATAATCATCATCATCAGCCTGACTATACCCACTGCAGGGCGAAGGCCTCTCCCATATTTCTCCACTTAACCCGGTTCTGTGCTAGCTGCATCCACTTGACCCCTGCGAACTTCTTAACCTCATCAGCCCACCTAACTTTCTGCCTCCCCCTGCTACGCTTTCCTTCCCTTGGAATCCAGTTTGTTACCCTAAGCTGTCATCGGTTATCCTCTCTTCGCACTACATGTCCTGCCCATGCGCATTTCTTCTTCTTAATTTCCACTAGAATGTCGGTAACTTGAGTTATTTCTCTGACCCACTCTGCACGCTTCCTATCTCTTAATGTTACCCCTACCATTTGTCGTTCCATAGACCTCTGGGTTGTCCTCAACTTAAGTAGAACTCTCTTGGTTAGCCTCTACGTTTCAGCCCCATAGGTGAGTACAAGATGCTGTAACTCAGGTTTGTTTACACTACACTTCCAATATAGTTTGAACCACCTGTTGCCTTGGCGCCGCAAAGATAAGTTCAGAAGCGCGTCGAGCTCCCTATGCAGCTTAGCACATTTAAAAACTTAAAGGGCCTTTAGTACACGCAAAGTACGTTGCTCTCAATACTTTTTTTGTGTCTCCATGCACTGGCTTTCAGCATTTGCCGATGGACGGGAGTAAAGTTGCGCTGATGATTCGTTTGAAGGGATGCTCAGAACAGCCTCGCCTTTACGTATATACTGAAGAGCTTCTAGATGTCGAAAATGCTCGGACGTTCAATCCATCTCCGGAGAGGCAACTGCATATCCCCCCTGAACCCTCCGGAACACGAAAATAAACTCGCTTCGAAGATCGATATTTTCCTTGGAAAGGACCGACACCTTGTCGGCGGCCTGATTATACTGTAGCTACGCATTCAGAAAGCTTCAGAAAAGCTCGGTTCGGAACAAAAAGAAAACAGGCTAAACTTGAAATAAATGGTAAGCGTGACTACCACCAGCGTTTCCATTTTTAATGTTTTTTCGTGGGGAGCACGTCTAGACAGCTTTGCTGAAGCAAAGACCAGAGGCGTAAGAATATTTGCACGAGGGTAAGCAGGCAGGCTGATATTTTATCAAATCGATTCAACAATATTCAAATACAGTCAACATTAAAGAAAGAGTTTTCTGAAACGGAGGACAAAGAAAACAAACTGATACTAAATTTGTGGCTTGTAAAAAGGCATAAGATAAAGGAAAATGTGAAATGCTCACTACTCAAACGCTCAGGAAATCGTAAGCTGTGCCCAGATTTCAACACCTATCAGTATTTTGTTCACTAGTGTCCAACAGCTGTCACGGCCAGGCTGTCGAGCGCGGATATTGGATCTGCCTGCTCGAGTGATGTGTAGGCTTCACATTTTCCACGTAAGGAAGAAGGCGTCATCAGGTTATCGCAGAAACTCTCTAAATGATCTCGCGAAGGTGTTGCGAAGAGCTTTGCGTTGCCTGGAGTTTGTCACCGTTAAAGCTCGGCACTACGTTGGACTGGTTGGCGTTTCATCGAGCTGAGTACTGAATTCTGCGACTGGAGTGCACTCCAATCAACTCCAGGTGATCAATTTTAATCTGTAGCCCATCCCTTAGATGTGCCTCAAAGCCAACTGTCTTTTTTGGCGCACAAAAGACTATTTAAAAAAAAGAACACTGCTTTTTAAACTTTTCATGTATCAGTGAGTACAGTTCGTTTTTTTTTTTTTTATGATGATTTTATTCCAATTATGCAGAGAGTATCATGCCAACTTATTTTCTATGCAGAGGCTTGAGTAAAGCGCCACGCCGGGGGGGGGGGGGGGGGGGTGCCATGCCTGAGGAAAGCTTGTATCTATTGTATAAACCGGCGAGGGCCTTGCGGTAAAGACGAGAGGAAAACCCGCAGACGGCGACGCACAGTCCTTGTCAATAGTCTGTAGAGCACGGCGTCCTTGGACGGAGCGTGAGTGCCGCCTAGCGGCGTCGCTGTCATCAGTGCCATGGCATACGTCTGCCGAAAACTGTACACGTGGGCGGCTGCGCGGCACTTCAAATGATGTGGTAGCTGCTGTAGAGGTACATGCATGATTGGGGATCTCTATGCACGGCAGAAAGCCGAAGTCAGCCGTGTGAATTGTTAGCAGTGCAGATTTTATGGGCCTAGAGTATTCTCCAAAGGAATTACGGTATTCTCTAAAGGAAAAGAGGAGTTACTGCATGGTAGGGTCCTGTCATTTTTTAACAAGCATAATCTCTTTGACTTTCAGCACGATTTTAGAAAGAATCGATCTACAGAAACAGCGGTACTTGCACAAAAAGAAATAATAATAGATAAATTTCAAAATAAGGAGCTAGTTGCTAGCATTTACATAGATTTCACAAAGGCGTCTGATATATTAAGTTACAAAATTCTCTTACATAAAATGGAAACCTGCAGTATCCGTGGAAAAGCACTAGACTTAATGGAATCCTGCCTCTCCCATAGAACACAATATATAGACTTTAAAAGTTCTTTGTCTTCAGTACAGAATATCTGCACAGGAGTTCCCCAGGGAAGCATATTGGGTCTGCTTTTATTTTTAATTTATCTAAATCATATAGGGCATTGTGAACCTAATAGTACATTTGTATCCTACGCCGATGATACTTCAATGTTCATCTCCGGGAAATCAGAAGATGATATTGAAGAAAAAGCAAGTAGAACAATTGATGCAATAAATACATGGGCAAAAGCAACTTTTCTGAAGATTAATCCTAAAAAGACTGAAATAGTGTTGTACTTGCCGAAAGGGAAGGTATTGTTTAGGCCACTCAATGTATGTTTAAACTGTGATCCTGTGAAGATAGTGGATTCTGTCAAAATCTTTGGTGTCATGTTTTCGAAGCACTTGACTTTGAATGATCATGTTGATTATACTAGATCTAAAGTATCCTCAGCTCTCGGAGTTATATCGCGCTTGCGCAACATTCTTCCTGTCAAAATTAGGCTGTTGGTGTATAACTCTTTAGTTCTGTCTCTCTTACAATACTGTATTATCGTTTGGGGTACCACTGGTATCACGAACATGACCAAGTTGCATATTCTCCAAAAAAGAGCTGTGAGATGCATTGCTGGTGTTCCTTATTGTTTCCCTACGACTGACCTCTTTTTAAAATACGAAATCCTGCCACTCTCCGCTTTACACGAATACAGACTTTTAATGAGCTTCAAAAGTGTTTCGCGGAGCGATGAAAATTATGTTGGTAATTTGGCAGAACTTGCAAAATACACCAATATTCCACAAACCTACACCTAGAGCATATTACTCAGAACAGTCTATCTCTTACACACTGCCAGTGCTATTAAATAAATTAAACGAAGAAATGTTTGACCCTTTCCAGCATTCAAATACTGTTATTAAGAAATTTTTTCTGAACATGTTTGTGTGATGACGCTGCATGTATTTTGTGTTGGTACGTTTTGCTTCCTTTTCAAGGTGTGTTATCTTCTTTTGTGCTATAATGTATAGCGCAGAATTTATTGCTGCTTGTCTGATGCAATGCCAATGTAAAAAAAGGACAGGACCTCTGTCAAGCTTCCGCGGTTTTAGTCCTGTCTCCTTCTCTAATATAGAGAAAATAAAAGGCTGATTGATTGATTGATTGATTGATTGATTGATTGATTGATTTATTGATTGAATATCATATAGTGACGCCGAGAAAAATATTTGGAGGCAGACCTACCTTCGGATAGTTTCCGAGAAAGGATAGTTTTCTTAACACATCTAGTACATGCTTCCTTTCTTTATAAAATGAAAGATTTTATTTGCACGTCACCAGCAATATCTTACACATTTTACGACAGAAGCATAGTTCATGTTTCCTTATTCTATGCTGTTATTTTGCATTTATATGCATACTGAGTCGTTCAGTCTGTGCCATTCGTTCTCAGTGTCAGTCGCTCATTCTGGGGTTCCTCAGGGGTCCGTTCCAGGCCCTCTTTTGTTCCTCATATATATAAATGATCTCCCTCTCTACGTAACTTCTAACATTCAATTTATTTGTAGATGACTGCGTAGTTGTCTGTTAAATTGTCCGCTAAATTAACGACCCTAATGACGCTTAAATCTTGCAAAAAGATTTTATTGGAATTTGCGACTGGTGTGCCACATAGTGAAATAAATTAAACGTCCCTAAATGTAGAACATTACGTATCTCGCACGGTTCAGTCAAACCCATTTCTTACTACCTTGACGAAATAGCACTGGAAAAGGTGAAACCTTACCGCTACTAGGAATCCACATAACAATTGACCTAACATGGTCTGTTAATATTCATTTCATAATTAACCATGCCAATCGCACCCTTGGTTTTCATCGTCGTAACTTATCCTCTGCTTATGTCGTCTCACTAAAGCTTCTCCTTTATAAATCGCTTGCTCGCAGTAAGTGAGAATATGAGTCGTTCATTTGGGATTCCAGCACGAATAACGTCATCACTGCTGTGGATTAGTTCAAAATAACTCGACTTGCTTCATCTTTCAGAACTACAACCGCACTGCGAGCGTAACGGCTATGAAAGACGCTCGTACGCTCGTCTGTTTATTTCACAATATAATGTACCATAATCCCATCTTGCGTATCGATCATGTGCGCCCTTTATCATATGCCTCATCACAGATTGATATTTCCCATAAGGTCGGTATTCCTTTTTTAAAAGAAAGTGGGCAGCATGCTCTTTCATTCCACGAACAGCAAAGGATTGTGACTACCCTCCCGGGTCTATTGCCTCCATACTCGATTATCAAATCTTTTGTATGCTCTAGCTAAACTTGTATGAGTAGCAGCATAAACATCCTATAAACAAGCTTCGTGTATGTATACACTCCCCTCTTCAATGCCTCGGGCCTTGAGGATATAAATAAATAAATAAATAAATAAATAAATAAATAAATAAATAAATAAATAAATAAATAAATAAATAAATAAATAAATAAATAAATAAATAAATAAATAAATAAATAAATAAATAAATAAATAAATAAATAAATAAATAAATAAATAAATAAATAAATAAATAAATAAATAAATAAATACTTTCTTCTAAATCATTATCTTATTAGGTGCAAAGTAAAAATAAATTTAATTTCTGAATAAGAACAAGAAGTTATTCAGTTGTCTCCGCATTCTCGGACGTTTAAGACACAAATTAGGACTCCTGTCGCAAGTTCAGTGGTGATCCCTGATCCGTATTCCCTTTTCCTATTGTGGAAATTCGGATTGAAATTCGCCCTCCATTGATATATGTTGTTTATGGACGCATAACTACCAGCTGAATGTTTTGAGCTCAAGGCGCGAGATATTATCAATTTGTTTGTAATTTTGCTATCAGCCGGTTGAGATGATATCGAGCGGTGCGGTAAAAAATTTAAACGCCGAATTGCCGCCTCGCGTGACTACAGAGAACCTGCTATCGATGGGCACTGTGCTGCCATAAGCGGCGTCCCCGCTGTGCAGGTCATCTTCCGGAGCCACAGCTCGCGTCCCTCGATTTCAGGGGACCGTCAGTGCAGCGGCACGTTTAATTGCTCCCCAGAGAAATTTGAACGCGAGCTCGTAATGGCAGCGCAGGACGCACCAGAGGGCGCCGCCGCCTCTACTCGTAGCTTGCACAGACAGCGTATATATGCATTCGAAACCCCGCTGCAGCCAATGTTTAGTACGTGCGCTGGCCTCAGTCGCAGACCGGAGTTTACCTGGGATGGCCAGATAACCACGCGCTGATCCAGATGAAGGGTGTGACGTTCAGTTTTCTACGCGCAAAAACAATTAAACATTTCTCCCCGTTGACGATTAACAGTGATTAATGAATGTAAAAAGGGAAGCCAGTGGGGTGCATAAGCCTGCTGCATCCCCACGGTATTTTTTCTTTCTTTCTTTCTTTCTTTCTTTCTTTCTTTCTTTCTTTCTTTCTTTCTTTCTTTCTTTCTTTCTTTCTTTCTTTCTTTCTTTCTTTCTTTCTTTCTTTCTTTCTTTCTTCACGGTGTCGCTATTCAAAGGTCGTACAGGGCCAGAGAATACATCTTTTATCAGGTAATCAAACGCAGAAGGGGATAAATACGCTGTTTCTGAAATCGCTTACCTACTTATCGATGGAGGTGAAACAAAGAAGGCGCTTATCTGGTGTGTGATTCCACGCTACTGCTTTGCAGGTAGTCTAAATTTATCCGGACCCCGTCTTGTTGACTCAGTGGTTAGGGCGTAGACAACTTAGCAGAGAGAGCTTGGTTGGATACCGGCTGCGGTGACCCCATTTCAATGGAGTTGAAATGAATGGCGCCCCTTTACTTTGGTATGTCAGTGAATCTTAAAGGATATCTGGTGGTCGAAATTAACCCGAGTCATTGGCTACACCTTGATCGCAGCCAGAGTCGCTTAGGGGCGTTAAATTCCATAATCAAGCCGCAATATTCAGAGCCTTCCCCTGCAGCGCCTCATTCGCTCTCCCTCCATAGAGAACAGAAGGGTCCGTTACCCGGAAGGTGAAAGCCCTAAAGGAGGCGGCCGACAAGGTAGCTGAGTTTTCAAGCACCAGCGAACTCGCGTGTCCGCCGGAGAAGTCGGCAGCTCTACACATCAACAGCATAGGCACATTCCATCTGGAGATGTTGACCTGTACTTGGTAGGCCATAGGAATCCATAGGTGTCAAGATCCGAGTCCTAGGAATGTAGATGCAGTCAAAGAATCGTACTGTAGCTGACCCCACTGTAAAACGTTTGGCACCATTAAAGGGAACATACTGAATGGCACTCCCTTGCACCTTTGCCATGGGTGTATATATCACTAATGTGCTTGAAGGTGCAAGGGACTTTGAAATTTTGTGAAGCTGGCGTTACCTCAGTACACGCCTGCCGGATT
Source organism: Amblyomma maculatum (assembly GCF_055883805.1). Classification (NCBI taxonomy): domain Eukaryota; kingdom Metazoa; phylum Arthropoda; class Arachnida; order Ixodida; family Ixodidae; genus Amblyomma; species Amblyomma maculatum. The sequence goes on along the minus strand of NC_139349.1, from coordinate 32,175,059 downwards.
AGAAAACGAAACGTCGGGAAACGAAAGCCCTAGCCCGTGTGTATCATTGGCAATTAAGTTACATGGCGCCTCTGACAACATAACGTACAGTACGTGCGTGAAACAATGACAGGCACGCTTTTCACTTTGTCACGCTTTACTAGTGGTCTGCGAAACGATTATTAAGGCACTACCTAATATATGGCGCAACCTGTTCAACTAGTTGTGAAAGAAGTACGAATTCTTTCACGATGCCGATAGCATGTGCTCTCTATAAGACTGCATGTATTCGCGAACTTAAAATTTATTTTTCACAAAGGTTTGCAACAATTTCAATGTGCGGTATGCAAGGTTCAATGGCCATATAAGCAAGAGCAATTACAGCTAGCTAGGGTGCCGCAATACGTAGTGGAGCCATTCGAGGATAACTTGTGACGCACATCACATTGGCGTTGTAAACATCCGTTCATGACAAACTTGCGAGTGTCTCGCTCTGCGCAGCATCAAGGCAGTAAAGACCATATGCATGAGATAGAACCTGAAGCCAACTTTTTCCTCTACCCAGTGCGCAGCGTGTAGTCTCACGGTGCGTAAAGGGGGTTTTAAATGCGCACCCTCAGTGGCGGCACCAAGCGGAGCGAGCAACGCCACTGAGGGATTAAAATCCACCCAGCGCTTCTTTTATATCCTGACGATTGAGGGGAAAGTTGCACGACACTGCAGACGCATTGTGACCCGTGCGTAGATCGCAATTATCATTGTATGTTGCTAATTTATTTATCCACAGATTCAGGCACCAAGGTTCCCCCACCACACACTGCCGCCACCTTCCCTATATTATGTAAGAACAGCCACCGGCGCTTTCCGGAACCTTGTAAAGATCTCCGGAGACGGACGAAAGGCTCCTTCTCAAACTTTTTACCAACACAATGCTGTGTCCGGCAGTCTTGAAGCACTTCAGTACAGTCTTTGATAGGGTCTGCAACCTGTGTGAAGCGACCTTCTCGGACGTTTTCCACATGGTTTGGGCCTGTCCATCCAATCCCCACCGTTCCCAATTCTTCATTACCCATTCTTCTAGGGAGGCCCGGGAGGCGGCGCTGCTCAGCTGCCATGACCTACAATCTCAGTGGACCTTTTCCCCAGGACGCGAGAGGCGTTAGACGCCAATGCTCCCCATAAATTTGTGAGGGCCAGGGCCAATCGAGTCTAGATCCAAACACCTCCTTGTACAAAGAGTGAATAAATGTTTGTCAGCTCCACCACCACCTTCCTCACTTTCCAACTTTCTTGCATCTCCGCATGCTCTCCACCTTCCGACTTTTCTGCCTCTCCGCACTACCCCACTACGAATGCCCAGACGTCGAACGTCTCAGCACAGGCCTGCGACGGTGCCGATGGACGGTGAAGCGAAAAGTGCTTGGATTACCAGCTCAGCGCGTAACTCGAGCGGTCCCATCCGCGGCAGCCGCGGCTGCGAGCGACGCGCTTGCCGACGGGCCGACGGGAGAAGGCTTGCGCCGTTGATTCCGTGCTGCCGATATGTGTGACCTGACCACTACAGCGGTGTCAACAACGCTACCGTCCGATGCGCTGAATCGGTGGAGGAATACGCCCCACCTGAAAAAGAGGCCGCGTTAGAAAGCGTCAAGGCTTCCGTTCAGCGCATATATGCTTCCAGCTTCACATTTCGCTTCTATGGCAATGCGCCCGCTAGAGTGGAAGTAACAAAAATCTATAACGGGGCGTTACATACCCATTTTAAATTGGAAAATGATCGTTCAGTTCAGCTGAAGTCTCATGTATCAGCTGTTTTTGCGTTCCATATATTTACCTAGAGCTTGAAACCAACAGCCTTCCTTAAAGCTCCTTGTTCTCTCGTTATTGATGCATGCGAAATAATTTGCTTTGTATATAGTGTTTACGTATTTTTATGCTGGCTTGTTTTTCGTTTTAATGCTGTTGTGCCCGGGAGAGTCACCCGGATTCCGCTCAAGCGGACGTCGGGCTTCTCCTGCTGACACCCTCTTTGCCTGTTTTGATGCTGCCTCTTAATGCAGCGGCGCATTACTAAGAATCATCGGGCGGTCGACATGATCAGACACGTCTGGAATGCCAAACACCGGGGAGCCGGCTCCCTGGCGACGTGTCGCCTTCGCACCGCGGCGGGAGATTTGAAGTGAGCGATCAGCGCGCTCGCTGATTGGACCTTTCGGGTCGTCGTCACGTGCTGCCTCCGGATTGGGCAATTTTAGTGCTACCGACTTTTCCACACTATTAAAGTGAGCGCACTGCCTGCGGAGAGCGAGACCTACACGAACGTTCATCGAGTGCCGTACCGCTCGCGAGGAGGGGACGCGTCGTAGTCTACCCGGCCGTCGCTGTGCGACCACAGTTGTGTCTAGCTGTTAGTCCTCGCCCCTGTGCAGATTTTGCTGTAAATTTGCCCTATATATAATGTATGAAGACGCCTTTGTGTTCATCTCTTCGACGCTGACTAGGTTTCATCGCTACCGCCAGGGGAGCAGGCAGCTCTCGTTCACGAAGCGGGTGGCATGAGCTACGGGCCATACTCCTTTCGGCGCAACAAAGATACCACGAGACTAACATGCTCAGTGCCAGAGCAGGCAATACATGCAACAGGCCGCAATCTTTCTGGCTGCTGCAATTGTGTGGCAGATACATTATTCATTTCTCAATAAAGCCGAAAGCGAAACTGCATGTATACGAAAATGTGGTAGCCCTGCACCCTCCTGACGTCATTCTGCCATGTTTTTTTCTTCAGCGTGACATAGCGTCAAGTGCGCAGTTGCTGCAGCGTTTACGCCAACTGCATTCCAGGGACTATTTTTCACGTATTGAAGTGAACCGTGGTGTTTTCGTGTGTGTATATAGCTGCAAATGTGCGTAGTTTCGTTCAATGCTATCAGCGTGCAGCCTGACATGCACTCGGAGCAGAAGTGGCCGACGAAGGTTCTACCGTGGGCTTTGCGTTCCTTGTTCACTGCACGGCGATGCTTGACCCCCCTCGAAAGATAAGTTATCTCATGTATTGACACAACATGAGTGGCAAATTTCAGACCGCATGTTTTGCAGAAAGCATGCCTTTCATACTGCTGAGTTTGACTTTCAGGTTAATAGAAGCGTTGCAGACTGTTCAGGATTCGCCATCGAAAGCGGTTGCAAAACGAACGTAAGGGGAGGGGGCCAGCCTTGAATAAAAAGCATGACAAAATATTCTGATTGATAGCGTTATTGTTATGAGTAAACAGATGCTACAGATTACTAGTGCTACTGCTTAGGACGTCAGTGTTGTTCTGTAACACTTAAAATTTCTGAAGTTAGATATAAAAGAGAATACGTTTTGTAGACTTCCTCACCCAGCGGTTTTTTCGCACATGGCTATGTATTCTAGCTGGGTGTAAAATACATTGCGAAAGCACAACGTTTGAAATCAGCGGTTACCACAGGTTTCTGCATCTGGCCGTTTTGCATCTTTTCTTTTTTTTACGCTGTCCAGTTTTGAGCGATAGCATGTAATGTATGCTCCTTCCATCGAAAAGCTGTTAGCATAGCAGTTGGCACCGCGTGTAGGAAATAACTCATGGCTGCGTAAAAAAAAAAAAATTGTATGATGGTAATTCGTGGTTCTGATGATTCATGATTGATTTGTTTGATTGGCGACAATGGTTGAATAAAATAATTGAAATTAATAGATTCCTTGATGATTTGAATATATGACAAAATCAGAAAAAGTGGGTTCAAATGAATAAAAATGTTCGCGATTAAAAGTCAATGATTGATGATGCTAAATAAGAAATTATAGTTTGTGTATTTGACCTATTAGTTGTTTGAAATAATAGAAAGAGGAAACGATGCAAAAGGTGTCGAACTGCTCTGAATGCAAGGACCATGTTTCCTAATGTTAAGTATTGGTGTACAAAAAGAGAAAATAGAACAATAAAAAATTAAAAAGTGAAAAATATCGGCCGTGTATGTGAAACACTAATGTGTCATACCTTTAACGGTAGAAATTAAGTGTCCCCCTAATTGGTTTTCTTAGTTGTGCTTCACAATGACTACTAGCAGATTTAGTCTCTCTGTAGGTGATCTTATGCTGTTCAGGCTTGAAAATATTTACCTTCGTTTCTCAATTATTTCGGGACCTTCATTTTTGGCCACATTGACGTCTGTGTTTATTATGACATTGTATATGGACGTCTGCACGACAAACAACCACATGGGAACTCGCATCATTGACCTTGCAGCAAATGAAAAATATTTGGGAGCTTTATGGAATCAAAGGTGCGTGTTCTGGTGGCAGTGTTTTTATGTTGAATTCTTTCTGTTTCTCCATCCAGCATAAATAGGGCAATACATATGAAAACTTCACCCTAAATAACTTATTCATTCTTGCTTGTTGGCTCTCAGCCTAGATTAATTGCGAACCACTTTGAGTAATATGCTAAGCATTGTTGTTCTTCAAAACCCTGCATTAAATGAATGAGAGGAGTATTAAATGTGTGCATTTACATTCAGCTGATGTGAACGTGAGTTGACAGAATTGAAGCTTCTCACTGCTTCGTTTTCAGCGGCATATCCTCTCACCCCGTTATCTATATACGACTGCCGTGCGTTTTTCTACATACATCGCTTATATTTATTATAACTTTTGAATTAAATATTATATCTTCTTCAATATTTATTTTTGATATTTATCCCTTTTACATGTGCCGCGTACCATACTTTGCTTTTTTTATTCGTCTCCTTTTCCTTTTATTTAGTTCCTACTATCCGTTCATCAAGACTCTTCACCAAAGCCTTCAATAAACCTCTCGTTTCTGTTCCCCGTCTTTCCTGACAATTGTTTTTAGGAACTACTGATATTTTCAGCCAGGTTAGCATGAGGATTCGCCATCTATTTCCTCTCCTGTAATCCACTGCACGCGTTTTTCTTACCGACCTTCTATTCTTTAACCTTTATTTTTCTATTTAACGTCCTTGCCTATGCTGATGTTTGAATATTTCCATACCACTCTCAAGTATTCGGCTGCAGTTATATTCTTATCACGTTCCTTTGAAATCACTAATCCAGTCCAACAAACTTCTAACGGGCTTCTTTTGGTGGTACATAGTAGTTAATCAAGTTCCTCATGCTGTTTATTTCCTTGCTGCTGCCAATTGTTTATTTTTTCAGAGCGCAGCTCTTTGGCACCGTTCCTGCGTTTCGCGTTGCCGTTGGCGTTGTCCCTCGTAACCAGCTCCGCAGCCGGGACAGCGCGCTCTCCTTCCACTGATGAATTATTGCACTGCATTAGACACTGCGCGCAATAGACAATTGCTTCAACATATGTGCTTTTCCAACATACTCGTTCGCAGTCACAGAGATGTACAAGCGTTTGCCTCACAAGCATGTGTCATGCTCCTCTCACCAAAGTGCCTAACTGGACGTTTAACATAAATATATTCGCAATGAGACTTCCAGAAGGCTCAATGATTAAGTACTCAGCTAGTTAGCCAGAGTTCGAGCCAAGGTACCGTGGTGGCTTTTAAAAGCGATGAAATGCAAAAGGCGCCTGGATGCTTTGCTATGTCAGAGCACTTTAGAGTTGCCCAGGTGATTTAAATTAATTTTGAGCTTGCCATTATAATACCCCTAATATACTGAGCTACATAGGAACATTGATATCATAATATATGTTATTAGGATATGAACGCGATTTAGGTAGCTGCCCACCTGGTCCATGCAGTGGTAATCAATGAGCTCGGTTATTGTTTTTAATGAAGGCTGTTATTTGCCACATTTTTTCGCGTGTGGAAAGCAAGTATTTTGGTAATTAGTATGATATTTGTGCCTGTTGATAAGAATTAAAATCTAGTCTTCACAAGTGTTTGTGTCTATTGGTAAAATTAAAAATTGAGCTTCACTATTGGGAGTAAAGCACGATTATCATACTCGCAAGAACTTCCATTCAGCAAACTTGCTGTAACTTTTCAGAAGCTCACTCATGAAGATTTGCACACTTAAGGTTATATTCTTCGGTTGGCCTTTAGGATGCATCAGCTAGTCATGAAGGAGAAAAAATGATTGTTTCATATAAACCGATTCATAATTCGTCCTCAACCATCTTCAATTGCTTAAATATGCTACACACAGTCACGTTCTCTACTGAAGCAAGAATGTGGGGCACACACAAAATGTAATAGGCTGATAAGGTTGGCCTTCGATGGGGGTGCATGAATTAACATAGAGGCTATCCAGGCATTGGCAGAACGTAGATAGGAGGGAGAAATACGCTGCCATGCGACGCTTAATTTGATTTGTGTTGGGGATAGTTTGACTTTAAATGCAGCGTCAATGCATCAGACTATGTTCTGGAGGGCGTGTGCTGAGCCCTACAGAGTAGCCAAAGCTCAACTTAAAATATTACTTCTCTCCTTTAAAAAATGCCTATGTAAGTTGCAAAAGCGTACTTAAAGAATGTAGGGTGACGCAATCAGTCATTTCTTGTGTTTTACCTGGACCCCCAGCGTGCCAAATCGGACTCTGAACTAGGGAGAAAATGGTGTGCTCTTACATGTTACTTTTTGTAGGAAACATGCGATAACTTCAGGAGAAAATTAACTTTCTCTTCGCCATTTTGGAAATGCGCCAAATTCGTACAAGAAGCTCGCATGAAAAGGCGATAGTACTATTAGAGCAATAATGAATTTCAGTCACTATATTTAAGATCTGTTAAAATGACTATTTCATCAAAGTTTTTGTTGGATGCGTAAATTTGTTTGCCGAAGGATTTAATAATTTAATATCTTGCGTTCTGCTGTCATGTTCTGTCATATGCTGTTCTTGGTGCAATTGTACAGCAACTTAAAAGTTCCCTATGATTTTTATCTCATTCCAGATTAGTTCATTCTTATTTCTAGTTTAAGTCATTCAAGTGGTTGTCATTAGCTTGTAGCAGTTCCGGCTATATCCCGTGGCCTGGCCGCACGGGCATCTTTTTCCTAACAAGTTGTTTTTTAGTTAAATCATTGTGTTTATATTGTCATATGTAACTGTTTGCTTTGAAACAGCGCCAACCAATTTGGAAGGACTCCAGGAGTCAATAAAAGCTGATGCGTGGTTCCCAAAGTCAGTATTTTTTGTATGAGCATCAGAATAGGTGATAGAACAATTTGGCCCTTTTGAAGGTTATTTGAGCGGTGTGCACTGGTGCGAAATGTTTTACTCATTTTTACAAAATGCAGGAACGCCACCATGCCTGCCATTCTTTGAAAGACATCCTGAGCCGGCAATGCGACAGCTCCTCAGCATCGAGGGAGGATGAATATTCAGTAAATTTACCACTATGGGTCTCTCTACGACTGCCGTAATGGCAGGATTACAGATATTCAGCATAAGCTGCCTTAAGTTTGAGTCATTTTCTGTCTAGACCAAGAAAAGTCGACTTGTCGAAACGTTGTCTCTATTTGCGAACTGTGGCTTCCCCCGCCTCTACCCTTCTTCACTCCTCTTTCATACCGTGTAACCATCTTCTTCCTCTCGTTCTACCTGGACATTCATTAGGTAGGTATCACAATCAGTAAACATAAGGGCAAGAGGCCACAGTCAGAACTGGGCATGGTCTTACTGATTTGTTTCCGATCGCGAAAGGAGTGAGGCAAGGCTGCATACTGTCGCCCTGCCTATTTAACCTATATGCAGAGTGCACCATGAGGAAGGCCGGTCTGGACGAGTCTTCAGCTGGAGTGAAGATTGCTGGAAAACGTATCAACAACCTTAGATATGCGGATGATACCACTTTAATGGCAGAAAGTGAAGTGGAACTCAAGAGACTTCTGATGCGCGTACAAGAAGAGAGTGAGAAGTTTCGGCTTAAACTGAACATTAAAAAGACAAAGATCATGGCGGCTTGCCCTATCAAGTCCTGGAGCATCAATGGACAAGAAGTAGAAGCCGTGACAGTTTGCTGTTCTTGGGCTCCAAGATTACCTCGGAAGGAGACTGCAGCCATGAAATTAGGAGACGCCTGCTTCTGGGAAAGAGAGCAATGGTTAGCCTTGACCGCCTAGTAAAGAGCAGAGATATTAGTCTGCCAACCAAGATCCGTATAACTGGTGCTATGGTCTTTCCAGTTGGGATGTATGGATGCGAGAGTTGGACTGTGAAAAAGGCTGACCGCCGAAGAATTGACGCGTTTGAATTGTGGTGCTGGCGAAGACTCTTGAGAGTTCCTTGGACTGCCAGAAGATCAAATCAGTCGATATTGTCGACCATAAACCCTGACTGCTCATTGGAGGGTCAAATTCTAAAGTTAAAGCTCAGCTACTTTGGTCATCTGATGAGAAGAGAGGAGTCGCTGGAGAAAGATTTGATGTTGGGAAAGATTGAGGGCCGCCGGAGAAGGGGTAGGCAGCGAACGCGATGGTTAGATGGCATCCTCGAGGCACTGCAGATGAAGTTATGTGATGTTAGGAAGATAGTGAGAGACCGGAAAGCGTGGCGTGACATGGTCCATAGGGTCACGAAGAGTCGGACACGACTGAACGACTGAACTGATCTGAAACATAAAAAAATGCCAAAGGAAATGCTAAAAAATAGCACGTAATTCCGACCCCTGCGCATGATTTTTTTTTTTCGGCATGGATGTAAGGGGTAAGCAACGCTAATCTGCCCCAACACCTCAATGTAGCGTTTTTGAATTTTCGAGTATTTTCTGCCGTTGAACATCTTCCCTGAAGGATGCGGTGAAGTGCGAAACACTTTTGCTGGCCGGATGCATGGGTGCGAGTTATAGACGCCTGAAAACCCCTTTAAGTGTGTTTTATTTCTTACAGTGTATATACTACCATCCAAGCAGCTGAAGGTACGATAGACAGGGTAACACGCCACAAGGCGGTCATAAAAGAGGAAGAAACAGCCTGCTTAGTGAATATACGAGCAGTGTGTCGCCTCATCTACAGCCCGCCGTACCAAACACCTCAACATTGCGGAACTCAAGACAATAGACACCATTCTCAGGGGAGCATTTTAAACAGCTCTCAGACTTTCCAAACATACATCCACAGAGAAGATCCTAAGTCTAGGAATTCATTCCCTGGCGGAAAAAAATTACAGAAAATTTTCTGTTGTTTTTGACAAAAAATATGTTTTGACAGCAGTTCCTTCTGTAGTAACATCAGAATTTTCTGCAGTTACAATACAAACGTACTATAGAACTACTGACAACAGAAAACTACTATAAAAAAAGCTACAGAACTACAGCATAATGCTAAAGGACTGCAGAAAAATCCGACGATAACGATACAAGTACAGGATATTTTATCGTATTTTTGGATACTGTTCTGTACTTTGTTCGACTCGGTCTACTTTTGAGGAGCTCAAGGGAGCCCTATTCACCAGCCAGAAAGACGTCTCCTTGCGACAAAAGCACGATCAGTGGAAAGCGGCGCTGTCCAGCTAGTTCTTGGACATCCAGATAAAGGTCGTCCACCTGGTCCATGAAGCAGCATAAGCCAGTGGAGTCCTGGACTAAAGGAACGGACGAAGCTGCTCGGCAGTTCCTTGTTTTCCATCCACTTTTACCTTCATGAAGTTATACCTCAACTCTTTCCCTAAAAAAGTGAAAAGAGAAACCTTCAGCGGTATTAACCGGGTAAGAGAAACAAAATCAATGAAGCATATAAGTATCAGGCTCGGTTGTTTATTGTGGATTGATTCTTTCAGGTTTTTGATTTTTTTTTTACAACTATTTAACGTCATGACTACATATTTACATGAAATATCATACGACAATACCATACACGACAACGAAGGTTACGCACGTTTTACGTATGGTAACGTACCTGACGGTTACAAAAGAAATGGTCCCAATTTATTTAATTATTCTTAGCACATGCCCAAATTTTCATACGCATTGTCTTCGTGACGGCAGCACATGGTGCCAGTCTGAATACCCACCTGCAGGTCATGCAGTGGCTGCAACATCGGGTAAAACACCTTTGCGGAATAAAAGGCGCCACGTGCGATGGATAATTCGATGATAACTGATGTTAGCCCACAGATAGGCACGTTTTGCAAATCTGTGCAAGCGTCTTTGAACGAGTGACTACTGTGGAACATAGGTATTGTTGAGCCATTCGTACTGAATATTGTACATGCACTGTCTCAACTAAGCGAACGAGCCATCAGTCGCTGATCCGCCGATGCGCACTAATATTGGCAAAGAAATGAAGAAAGCGCATTCATACAGTTGTGAAACTTTCTGCCATTTAGTGCTACCTTTATGCCTGGAAATTCTCTCGTGCGCCTAAGTAAAAGAGAAAACATCCGCGGTCGCGCGTACAGGGCCTTTTTTTTTCTTCTCTTTATGCGTGCTTTTGCGCCAAAGCAAACTTGTCTGCCACGCTGGTGAAGGCGACGCGCGCCACAGCGGGAGCAACAGCGTCAAACCAGATAGGAACGACAGGGGCTGAAAATGCATATAGACAGAGGGAGAAGGTAGGCCGACAAAACGGAAACCGGTCCCGTCACCGGTCGACCGACTTGTCGGGAGAAAATCGATAGCCGAGCCTGCATCCGAAGTGAAGGAGCAAAGATTCGCCAAGCCCTAGAAAACTCCGCTATAGACATCGTGAAACAAATCCTTCCCTCCACGCCCGGGTATCTTTTTGTCGAACAAGTTTTTTCCTTTCACAGATATCATCTTTACGCAGCTTTTCCAGGAAACGTTCTTGAATCTGTTTCTTTTTCACTGCCGTTTCCAAAAGAATGCGAACAGAGAATGTTTTGTCTACAAGTTGGCGTTGCTCCTTGCAAAGCTTAGATGCGGAGTTTCCTGTATTTTCCATTTCTCAATTTCTCTCATTGATTTTGTTTTTCGTGTCATCAGCGAGAACCTCGGGGAGTAAACTGCTGTTCCTTTGCATTCGTTGCGAGACGAGAAGCACCAGCTTGAAAGACGGCGATCTTCTATACTTCTTTGTTCTTTTTTCTTTCGCCACGACATTTTTCGCAGTGGCGCGGCGTGTCTATTTCGCGCAGCGTCGTTTTATCGTCAGCGTACAAGTGTACTTATAGTTACTTATGATTTTTTTTTTTTGCGTGTCAGAGTAGGGTTCGCTTTTCTCTACGTAGACGGGCAAAGGCAATGACGCGCACAGGCGTCTTCCTTCCCATCTCCGAGAGGCCCCAATTTCTTCTGAACTTGTCACGCACCGCCTCCTGGCAGCGAGACAGCATCCCGTTGCAGCTTTCCAAGTAGTCAGTTACACACGAAAGGCGAAGCAAAATGCCGGTAGCATTGCGTGAAGCTAAGCAATCTACGAGCGAATTTTTTAACTGTGTTTAGAAAATAATTAGGCAGGCGTGTCACGAATAGACTGAACAATTGGCTCTCAAATTCAGTATTAAACAAAACTGACGATAGGCCATCCGGCACTGATTTATCATAAAACAAACCCGAAAACAAAACACGGCAGTAGACAGAAACATAATACAAGGCTGGACTAACTGAAATTTCAGTGAAGAAAAGAGACAAAATAAAGTTCGCTACGGAGATGCTTGGGTACAAGAGATCCCAGAGCAGTGAAAAGGCGGAAAAAGAAACGGAAGTTCCCGTTATGTTATTGAATTATAAACTGTGCTACCGAAAACAAAAAGGAAACAAGTAAGAGAAATACCGATAAATTATAGAAATGGGTAGCGACGTCAGTAAAGTCAAAAGAAAACAAAGCAACATTTGCCAACTCAGCTATTGAAATAGTGCGTGTGCGTGTGCGTGTGCGTGTGTATGTGTGTGTGTGTGTGTGTGTGTGTGTGTGTGTGTGTGTGTGTGTGCGCGTGTGTGTGCGTGTGTGCGTGTGTGTGTGTGTGTGTGTGTGTGTGTGTGTGCGTGTGCGTGTGCGTGTGCGTGTGTGTGTGTGTGTGTGTGTGTGTGTGTGTGTGTGTGTGTGTGTGTGTGTGTGTGTGTGTGTGTGTGTGTGTGTGTGTGTGTGTGTGTGTGTGTGTGTGTGTGTGTGTGTGTGTGTGTGTGTGTGTGTGTGTGTGTGTGTGTGTGTGTGTGTGTGTGTGTGTGTGTGTGGCATCCGTTAATAATATATTATTTACAATGCGACACTATTTGGCGCGCACACTCGCAGACACCCTTCGAGTGTTTGGAGATAGCACTTTCTGCCTCCATGCAGATAGATGCCCTCGACTTGCGTGAGAAGCTGAGCCGGAACCCAGCTACCTGTAGCGACAGAAGGGGGTCCCCGTTTGGTGTCCAGCGTTCGCTGGTTTAAGCCAAAGAAAGAGTCGGAGTCAGCGATAACAAAGAAAAACATATATACAGGAAGGTGTTAAGTAGAGGAATTCACACTAATACTTAGAATACAAAAAAGGCTCTCAAAAAGCAATGCAAAAGCATGCAATGAAACAGGCTCTAAGCCGCAGGTTTAACAGCAATACGCAATGCACGAGAGAGTCAGAGCAAATAAACACCAAATTGTTCACCGGGCACTGTCGCAGACCGACGTCTGGAGAGGCCCCCCTTGTCATACCGAAGGCTGGCGCCACTTCCTCGCAGACTTGCGGCTGGTCGAACAGCGGTTTTATCCCCGCCAAGCAGAAGCTCTTCACGAGTCAAATGCAACACTAGCTGAATGCCGAAGCGACTAGACCCTGATTTTTAGGGAGCGCCGAGCCTTTCTTTCGCAGTGTCAAAGTAGGCGCGCACATACTTGTAACTCTGGGACATTTTTCTCTCCTCCACCCGCCGAAGTGCGCAGAAACTTCTGGAGAGTTCCAGAGGCGTCTCCGCAGTGCGGTGGTCGCCACTTCCGAGGGAGGTGGAGAGTGTGAAGTGCAGTGCGCGCAAAGCTACGCGCTCTCCACGCGTGAAGGGGCGACTGTTCTCAAAGCGTCGTCTAAGCGACGCGACGCGCGCGCTTCTTTTCTGCCACGCTGGCTTAACAAACATGTGCGTCAATTTTCGTTACAACGTCAGATATATTACAAATGTCACATAAGCACACGCTAGATTTTAGGATGCATGTGATACTTGAGTGTCTTGCAGTCATTTCTCTGCTTCTGAACTTTTAGTGTTCTAAATATTCAACCGGAAGTCTACAGTTGTCAACGCAGTTCCGTGTCTACAGTACAAGCGTGCTGGCTGCGTACTAGCATGTATGCGTCTCGTTCCCCATACACAGCTGCAAAGTTGTTTTTGTGCAAGAATTTCATTAGTAATATTTCGACCAGGGTTCTACCTTTTCAGACTGACAAAGGCCGATCCCCGACCGAAACATTAGAAAAAATCCTCTTCGCCGGCGCCATCTTCTTAGACGTACATTCCCTGGAACCAACGTTTCTTCACTTCTGACATATATACCGGGTGTTTCAGCGAAACTTCAAAAATCCCTAAAAGCAAAGTTGATTCGATGACTAATATAAAGCTATTGGCAGGATTAAGCATTCTCTAGCAACTAACACCAATATGCTGCAAACTCATCTAATTAGAACTCATCTTTTCTAGCGCTTCTTTAACACACAAGGGACATTAGATGAAGGAGGAACACATAAGAACAGGACGGACGCTAGTCTTCAACTGTCGTTTATTGAAGCAACATGTCATATATACAATCCCAAAGTGTACATCACACATGCGTAGTGAGGGTGCCATGCTTAAGGTACGATAGCTCTTTATCAGATAAATACACAGATGGAGTGCTGACACAGTTTTGGCCTTGATTATTTATACATAGGGCTTCGACAATTTCCCTTTGTGATTGAGCCTTATTGGTTGCTAGTACGCGCGTGTTCTGAAGGATCGGTGTGCAGGGTACGGGGTTTGGGTCACCGGGGTGTTTTTTGATGAGGCACCGTTTGCAGTGATCAGCGAGATTCCCCCCAGCTGATATCGATCCCGCGGCCAAACGATGCTCTCTCAGCCTTTCATTTAAGCATCGACCTGACTGTCCAATATAAACCTTGCCACAAGTGAGCGGAATTTCATACACGACACCGACTTTGCACGGGACGAACTGCGTTTGGTGCTTTTTAGCACAAATTGACTGTCTTGCCGTACCGTTCACAAGAGGGCACAGCCGCACAAACTTTCTTGGGGCAGTCAATACAAGATCGACGCCGCATTTTTTTTGCCAACTTCTTTAAACGGTGCGACACGTTGTGCACATAGGGCATAGACACAAGTCGAGTACGCCGATGGGGATCTTCACGGTTTTGTCGCCGTCCGATTCTCACTTCTTTCAGAAGCTTTTCAGCTACAGATGTGATGGTTTCTTCAGGAAACCCAGCGTTCTTTAGGCGAAGGTTTTGCAACGCCACGCTTTCAGGGATGCAATGTTGACAGGACTTGATGAGAGCAGCGCGGATGGCATTCATTGCGATACCTCTCTTAATCAGCTTAGAATGCGCTGACTGGTAGTTAAGAATTTCTTTTTTTGTCCTCGGCTGATACAACCAGCAAACGCGTGCCCTTTCAAATCTTATGCATATGTCAAGGAACTGTAACCTATCGTCACTTGGCATTTCCGTTGTGAAGCGCTAGAAAAGATGAGTTCAAATGCTTTCCAACTCGCCCAAGTTTCCGCCTTATTAAGTATCATCTAATTATTACGCAAAATAACTAAAACCCACAAATTACCCTTTTAATTATTTCAGTTCGGCTTTACTCCTTACGGGGAGTTCAATTCTCTGAAGCAGACGATACATATCAGATTCTGAAACGCAGAAAAATTATTTTCTAAAGAACTGCAGCACACGAAAGTTCGACGCTTTTTTGGAACGAAACTAAACTGAGCGCAAGAAACGCGCAGGAAACGCGGTACAGAATCTACTTCCGGTGATGACCTGTATCGCCAGCTGCGATGTTGAGCGCACACACAGCCCTTCGACAAGGAAGCGAGGGAATAATATTCACGAAAATTGAGTACCGAATACGGAGAGCAGCTGCTGCCTATGCCGCTCGCTAAGTGTTCGGGAAAGAGTGACGACTGGGCGTATGCATCGCCGCGCGAGCATTCCCTCCGTGACGGCTTGGGAAGGATTAATTGGCCGAAACCACGAACACATCTGACACCGATTAGCGCGCACGCCAAGTGCCCCCTCAGTATTCGGCAGCCACGAGGCTGCCGGGGAGAATTATTCGCGCGACCCTGCTGAAACTTGAGCCCGACCGCAATTTGGAAAGCTAACCGGGTGTGCGGTTTCCGCCGGGCGCGTAACTGTGGGAGACTGGAAGCGGTGTTACGCACTACCCCACCCCGGGCAGAATTTTTCCGCCCTGGGCATGCGCTCGGCCAGTCTCCTGGTGGGTCAAAGAGGTGGCCTCCACTTTACGGAATGCTTGGCAGCTCGCAGCGGGCTCACCTCTGTTCCCGGAGTTGCTGAAGCGTGCCTGACTGCATGTTGTAGAAGCGTGGCTGTAGGGAGCTACAAAGCGGTTCTCAAGCGCGGAAGATGCGACTGGCGAAAGTGAATTTGCACGCAAGAAAGCGTATGGCGTCGAAAAACTTTGAAGCGTTCCTTTGAAGTTCGCAGTTCGTGGACGTGTTTTAAACTCCAACGGTGAAGTTTTTCACGGCTTGTCTGCTGGATATGAAACTTTCATAATTTGCGGTGCTGGTTTAGCGTTCTTAAGTGTTTAAGAGGGTTCATTTATTCAATGTCTGTCTGGCGGTGGTAGCGCGTTGTCTGATTTCGAAATTATTATTGTCTTAACCAGGAAACCAAGATAATAGCAACAATTTTGTTTGTGGCCTAGTCCTACTCATTTCCACGTGTGTCCTTGCTTCAAGTAAAACGGAATGACTGCATTGTAGAAACATGTCGCGTGGAGTGTACATCCAATGCGTCTATCTAACCGCACTCTATGTATCCAGGAACGCGAGCTCCCCACTTCGACATAAAAAAGTATAACTTTGTAGAATATTTTTGAATAAATTTTGCGATATATAACAAGTGTAAATAGTTCTGAAACTTGTTAAATGAATACAAAGTGCGCCGGTAGCACATTTCGATATCATTGGGAGTAGTGACAACTTTCACAACCTTTTCAAGCCGCCAAGGGTTCAACACGCAATATCGTATGGCACCGAGGACCTACCGACAAAGTCAGCGCCTAATGAGATATATTAAACGTGCGAAGGGTTCGCTAAAGGCTTTAGAAAAGCTGTAACCATCGAATGGCACTAATGCTTAACCAGGGAGATTAAGCGGCTCTGAACAATTCCTCGTACGATTGCTAATATAGTAAGCCTTTTACGCGCTCTCTATTAAACTTCTTCGACCTCTCTTTAATCCTCAGCGTCTAATGCAGAAAAGATTCTCTACTTTTTCGGCGATGCCTTCCGCGTAGCCCCTAAATAAATCATGTGATTGCGTATTGTATGTCGTGAAAGGAAAATCTACTCCTGATAATGCAGAGCGAGACGTAAGCAATTTGAACCAGCGAATGTAGCCGTTGGCTTGAAAGAGCGTCTTCTTCTGGGTGGTCAGCGTGAGCTATGCAGCAACGTAGGGAACTCGGCGAGTACGGACTGTGTTCAACATGCAAGTGGAGTCCAGAATCGGTCGTAAATCAGTCGTAAAAAGGACCGTGCTGCTGATAACGAAATGAAAAAAAAAAAAACAAACAAAAAAACACGAGCGATCAGGAATCTAAATGATTATCCGACCCATCAAACACACTGTGTGCGCCTTCATCACACACGTCCCGTGGGGCCGTAAAAAGGATGAAACGTTTCCACAAAAGCAGCTACTAAACGGCAACCGCGGCATTGCCGCCCGGCGGCTGCTGCTCCAGTCGACCGCCTTTAGAGGGCACCACTGTTCGAAACCGGCGGGCTGCCCGTGTCCGCGATGCCTTAACGTTATTCTCCGCAGCCTACCCGGTTGGAAGCTAACTCAATTTACCGACAACGGTGGTCACGTGGAGAGCAAGTACCAGCAACTATTATTCCTTGCCTTGCCAAGCCTTCGAAGATTAAGATTACCGGGGCTCCCTCGGCTCGCAACGGGAGGAGGAAACACTTTCGCTAATTTGGCGGTGGCCTTCGCTTCCCTGACGGGCACGAGATGAGCGGCTCCTAGAAAACAAGGCGCGTTCCGTCATGGAGTCGCTTCTTTTTGCCGACTGAAGGAAAAGGATGGAGCGGTTGGTTTCACTGCTCGCCCCCCTCATCCACCCACTCTTCTTCTTCCGTCCGCGTTGCGTTATTCATAAGCAAAGCGTAGATTGCTTGTTGTTGCTAATAAAACGAGGGCCTGTACACGCTGTTTCCCAGCAGTAGCCGGCGCACGTGTTCAAATGCGGGTGCAGGATGCACGAGTTCATCAGAGTGGTCCTTCATCCCGGGCAAGCCTTGCTCGTGTTGGCCAAATTTTATGCCTTATTTGCGCCTGAACGACCACAGCTTGCTCGACGAATCCGGTGTGTGTGCGCGAACCCTTACACGCACCCGCGCTATAAATTTAGGTTCCTGTCGGGATTTATTTATTTAGTTTTCGTAACTTTCGTATCTGTAGACTTTTTAATTTTTTATGATGAATATTGTTACGTGGAAACTCGATGTATTTACAGTGTATTTACAACAGCCTCAAGTGGCATAGCAGGAAACAGCAACACGGAACCAGTCCCACTTTTTCGTCATCACCTTGTACCTTCAGCGAGGCAAGAGAAGAATACACTTCGTCTTCCTCATCGCGTAACAATATTTTTGGAGGCTTATATTGATTTCTCTTTATTTATTCATTTTTTTTGCAATGAAGACTTTGTGGAAAAAGTGAATTTAATGACACCCTTACTCAATTGGGCTTCCTATTTGATCACATTTATTAAGGCTAATCTAGAAAATTTGATTTTGATTTTTTTATACCACTTTTTCTTTTGTTCCATTTCAGCAGCCGTTTTGGAAGTCGTAACTGGCATGCCATATTATATTAAACCTGCGTACGAAATTTAAGTGCCATTATTTCTGCAGCTATGAAATGTGGTGACAGGGTATTTTATCCACGAAAAAAAAAAAAAGGTTTAAACAAATACAGGAAGAGGGCATTGATTGAATTCACAAGTACCGGCCTCAAATGACACTGTCATTTTATGCTGGAGAAATCAGTGAAACCGCTTGTAAATTTAAACAGACTTTCAGCGTTAGCAGAGACAACTCCGTACCACCATAGACAACCATATCAGATTATAATCTAAAACATAAATGTGTGTGAATGACTCGGAGCATACATGGGGAACACAACAGCTGCAGCCGCACTTATAGATATTACAGCGTGATTTACACCCCTCCAGTACGTCGTAAATCAATCCTCTTCTTCCAAAGTTCCCGTCATCAATCAGGCCTACTGATACTTTGTGACATCCCACTGCGCGCCAACAATTGTCCGTTTTATTTACTACTTGCGCACTTTGGCGCCCCGAGTTCTCGCAAGTTTTATAATTTTGCGATAATGATCGTATAAAAGTTGTTATGAGCGTTTACAATATGCGTAAATAAATATTCAAATGAATTTTGCCGCCTCCTATATCCCGGTAGCGAAGCAGGAATAACATATATGAAGGGCTTCACGATTGGCTTCATCGTGTCACATTTTTGATTAAACGCTCATGTTGTTCTCATGTTAAAAACAAAAATGCATGAGGATACTACCACGGCTTATGTGAAGTCCTCAGAGACGTCATATGTGCACGCGTTTTCCTTTCTCAACCAGCGTCGCATTGCATCTGCTTTACTCGAGGCAGCAGTAGTGGTTTCCGCCAGGAATTCGGCTGCCTTTCCGAAAACAACGTGGCTTTCCTGCTTGTTTCATTCTTTCCCGGACGACCCGGGCAGAGTAATGATAGCCGACCATCCAAACAACATTAACTGCCACGCCGCGTGGTTCTCTTTGGCGTCGGCCGCGTATGACGAGGAGAGGGGGAAATACCCGCGGACAGCGCAGAAGTCATCTAGATCTGTACCTCCTGCAAGGTTTGTCTCAGCTTGCGAGGCTGCAGTTGCGGTTTCCTCATATTTGTTTGCTCGTTGGTTTTCTAGCATTTCTGGTTTTGTTATTCTCGAAGGCCAGATACTGTCGCGGAACCTCCCACCATCTGTATCCCGCAGTTTCAGTGGACACCCACTCCCCAGCGCCACACTCAGTCGGACTCGCTTGCAGAAAGAAGTGAGCAGCGAGCGATGAAACTGGAAGCCGAGTGTACGCGCAATCGAAGCTGCGAGCGAAGAAGAGCAAATGCGTCCGGGATGTGAGAAAGCGGGGGAAAGGAGGTTCTTATATGCGAACGCCCACACCATACACGTCGTCGTCGTCGTCGGCGTCCTCCGGCCTAGTGTGCTAAACCGACGCCAGCTTTCCAGAGGCCCGCGAAAGTTTTTGGCGTCGCGCATTCCTGGCGTTCCGCACACCTTGAAGAGGGAGGAAGCGTGGAGGCTGATGCGCGTGCCGCCGCCGCAGCGTGGAGCGGTTGTCGCGCTTGCACACAGCGCCTTTCTCTAGCGGGGAAGAGGGGGGCCGACGTGTACCTCACGATCGAGGGCGCAGAAGGAGCGTGAGGAGGATAAGGAAGAGGCAGAACCGTGATGATGCCCGTCTCCCGGTCGGTTATAACTGCTGCGACGGGAATGGCGCTACAGCGACATCCCCCTCCCTATTTTCTCCCCCAAGAGAGCCGCACAGCACTCTACTAGAGAGGAGCAACTATACTACGTGGATGCTGCAAGCGGCCCATCGCGCGCGGTTATGATTTCTGTGTTTTTGGGTGTTGTGCGTCCCTTTCACAAATACCGCGCAGGGCGACGAGCGGGAACGACGAGTGCCTCTTCCAGCGCACGACCGAGCGCTGTCCTGCGACGACGCCTGCGGCTCGAATTTGCAATTTGCATACCACCGACATGCACTCGCTCGCGAGTGCGTACTTTCGCGCCTTTCTGGCCCTTTTTCACGCCCGCTCTGCGCTCTGTCGCGGCGCCTCTTCACCCGTGATAATTCTTGTTGGCCGGTGCTTATGCTCACAGTAGCGCAGAGGGAGGAAAGGTGGCCGGTATGTTTAGTATACAGCAGGAGGCGTGGGTGTCGCAGGTATTTCACCTGTTTAACGCCTGATTTCTGGTTGCCCTGCTTTTACCTACGTGCCGCACATCGTGTACCTATAGACCATAAACTGCTGCTAACTGCGAGGCGCACCGCTGCATTAGCCTTGAGCAGGTGAGCGTCTAAATGACATCGACACTACCCTTATATAGGTTCCTGAAAGGGTTGTGTTTACATTTCTTTGGAAGTTTCTTTAATTGTTGCACGACATTAATTCTTACCTCAAGCTGTGCATCCCCTGCGCATGCACTTCGCCCGCACAATTCAGTGGTGATCTTTGGTCATGTTATAAGACAGGAAGGAACCTTTGTGTGGAGCAAACCCCTAGTCGTCACGTGGCCGAAGTCCGTCCAGGTTTGTCGATCAAGGTTGGTTGGACTTGGCCTACGGGACGTCGCGGACGGCCAGTTTCGCTGGAGTAAGAGTGGCTTTAGTTGTGTTATGGCGGAATAAAATAGATTAAGTTTGATTAGGGTTGAATGTGTTGGATCAATAGTGGATTGTGTCGTATGAGGGTTGCTTATTGTAGATTATGGGTGGATTATGCAGCTTTAGAGTTGATCAAGGTGGATGATGTTGAATTAGGGTGGACTGCATTGAATTAAAAAGTCGGCAATGCTTTCCCGGCGTGCGCAAGTAGTCTTAAGAGGCCTCCGTAATTTTTGCCCGCCTATCTTCTTGTCTTAATCTTTTCTTTCTGAGCGAAAGGCTGCAGCTTAGAAGCAGAACGCGCTTAGCCAAGATCTGCTCTGCGGCCCAGCTGAGGAAACAAAAACTACAAGTAAAAAAGACAGCGCGCGTAGAAAGCACCGCAGTGCAATGTGTAAATGCGAAGGATGCTTGCCGCAATCGCGAGGCTCGATGCCAAGGTAGATGGCTAATTTGGGCTGGCCGCTTCGCTTAACTAGAGGCCGTTTAGCGGTGTATAAAGACAGAGGCGCAGAGCATGACGAAGAAATAGCGGCAGCCACAGTGATTCCAACGATATCGCGTGAGAGGTCAACCTTCTACAATTACAATTGCCGTCTCGAACGAATTTGGTGCTAGTGTACGAAACCAGAGCGTTGGAATCGACAATGTGAAGCTTTCGCTATCCCAGTCGGTTCAAGCCCGATTGTTTAACTAGACCGTTCCCTGTTTTAGGGAATATTTAAATTTCTTTTTTGTTGGTATTTCGTCTCACCTTCTCGCGATTTATGCATTTCTTGCCTGTTTCTAGCCTATCTCTTGACAAAGCGAAAAAAAAAATGATTTCCTTTTAAGTAGATCGTGTTCAAGCTTAATTAGAGCCCAATCGGAATCTCACCAAATGACGCGCTGTCAGCTCAAGAGTCGTCAGAAGTCGGCAATGAAAATGTAGACGACTGAACGCCTCTTTTCTTACATTCATGCATTCTTAAAGCGAAAGAAAAGACGCTGAATGGACTATGATTTAGAACGATAAGCAGTCAACTCCGTGGCTGTCCGTACGTGTTCCCTTCATTCCCAGAGCCACACGTTAGCTCGAGTCTTAAGGGGTGACGGCCTGCGCCGCTGAAGCTTACTTCAGCATAGCGCCGATCTGAATGCCTGTGCGCTTCGTTATAGGACGCCGGATTGACAACGACAGATAAACGCTTCACCTCGGAAGCGATTACGCAAGACAGGCAAAGACTTAGCGCTTCTATTTTACAGCTTCGCAGTTCGGTGCATTGCTCGGACGACTGGGCTTCACAGGATGGTACAGGTCCTATTATCTCAAGGCATTAGCATGACATGAAAGCGGTGGCTACTGATGTACCTTTTTTTTTTTTTTTTTTTTTTTTTCATTATAGACTTGAGTCAATTCCTCAATGTGCGCACTCCGTTTTCAAGACAGACAAGAAGTGGGAAATTTCAAGAAAAGAAAATTGCAACACAGACATTGTGGCTGACGCAGGTAGGCTCATCTTTACCACTGAGTCTGGGTGCAGCAACGGCACTGTGGAGGAAGGACGCCTTGCGGCATTTAGAGCTAACATATGCACCCCCCAAAAATAAGAGTCATGCGCTTTGTGTCGTGTATCGAACATAGATGACATTCAGCCCCATAATGCACCGCACCGCTGGATCTGTACAAATCCAGGAGACGTTTTAACGTGAAAATTTGCCCGTCATTAAACAGTCTCGCAGGTACGAGACCGCATGGGGCTTCACAAACGCGTACATGTTATCATGAGCCTCAGACGACCAGCAAGCTTGGACAACGAAGAAGGAAGTAGCTCGAAATCTGGCATTGCGAGAGCGCCATGGATCCGT
Organism: Amblyomma maculatum; assembly: GCF_055883805.1. Classification (NCBI taxonomy): domain Eukaryota; kingdom Metazoa; phylum Arthropoda; class Arachnida; order Ixodida; family Ixodidae; genus Amblyomma; species Amblyomma maculatum. Next base: position 32,152,699 of record NC_139349.1, on the reverse strand, counting down.
ACGCAGCATACGCATCGCTGCGCAAAACTATCCACACTGGGCGTAATGGCGGGGGAGGACGGCTTGCAGCGCGAGGCAGGCTTCCGCCTCGTGACAGGCTCAGTTTCAACGGCAGCGTCGCTTTCTCTCGACTGTTCTTAACGTTTTATTATTTCCTTTTCGCCTTTCCAAGAGCTGCACCGAGCTGGATAGAAAAGTGTCCTCACGAGGCACTTCATCGAGCTGGCACGCGCGCGAGAGTTCACGATATTAAAATTCTTTGCCCTCTCGCTCTCTTCTTCTCCTCCTCCGAGGAGCACGCAGCGAGATGGAAGAGCGCAGGACTAAAGGAGAGACAGTCAGCAGCAGTGGCGATGATCGCGCGTGGGACGGCGAGGTTTTTAAGTTTTCGCCGGGTATTAAATTTGAATACATCCGCCGTTTCTCTTGCCCCATCTCTTGCGGCTGTTCTTGGAATACATGTCTCGGGAGACCCGGCTTCCCGGCGCTTCTGAAGCTGCCGGCATTTCTGTCTGCACTGCATCATCCGAGTTATCTTCTATTCTCTTCGTTTCATTTGTGGGGTTATTTTGCGTTTAGCTCCAACTTGACGGCTGTTCTGCCCTTCGTAAAATGGGCCGACAGTCGGCCATCTTCTTGCCGGCGTTAAATATTTGCGAAAAGAAAAGTCGCTTTCTTCATTAGAAACGCGCTCAACTCAACCCCCCCCCCCCTTCCCTTTTTTTCCCACCTCTTATTCAATACTTTTGTTTCATCTTGTTTTTCATTCAGATTGTGCTGAACCAATTTTCTGCGGGGTGCCTCACAATTGTGTTACTTGCGCGTGATTGAGCGATATTTCTTTATTTTTTTTTTTTGGGGGGGGGGGGGGGGCACACAATTTTTTCTAGCTTCTTATCAAAGCGCAATGCCTCGTTTTGCGCACTCTGCGTGCACGTGGTTTAAGCGTCCTTAACCAAGTGCACCTTTAGCAAATAGAGAGCAAATTCGCATTAGGGATGTGGCTATTTCTCTGCTCAAAGGCTGAAATGTCTGTTTTCGGATTTTCAAGTGAGGACACTTATGTCCAGCAAATCGAGAAAAATTTCACCAACTTCCGGTTACTGGAACTATCAAAAAACGAATTGAGAACGCTAGTTCTTATTTTTTATTGGTAACGAGAGCTACAGCCTCGTGCACTTCTAGCTGTAACATGCTCACTGCTTTCAAACCGTCATTGCTTCCGGCCCGGCCAAGCAATAAAGCTACGTGGCAGGCCATGTGAGGCAGCATGTCCGGGTTCCTGTGTGCTTGCATCGATTTGAATCAATATGTGTCTGCGTCGAACGTAATGCTGCTTTCAAAGCAGTGACAGTGTTATGGCTAGAAGTGGATGGCAATATTGCCTCAAAAATTACTGATATTGCCTCAAAAATTACGTACCTGCCTGGACTTAGTGACCACTTATCGCTCTCGTTTGACATTAGCGTACATACTTCACCCGCTCGAAAAATCACCAAACAGATCCGTGACTATAAAAAGGCTAATTTTCCGGCTATTAACGCGGAACTCGCTGAATTTCTTGACTTTTTTTCCGTGGGCTTTGATAACCGCTCTGTTGAAACTAACTGGAACCTCTTTCTTACTAAAATCAATGACTTGACAAATACTTATATTCCGTTACGGTCTATATCTTCCCACTCAAAAGCTCCGTGGTATAACGCATACTTAAAACGGCTGTCAAATAGGAAAAAGCGCTTCTACCGAATTGCCAAAAGGTCTGGCAGTCAAGAAAAATGGGAGGCGTATTACGGGGCTAACAATGCTTACGTATCTGCACTTAAAAACGCGAGGCATAATTTTCTTCATAATACGCTTCCCAACATTCTTACCACGGACCCAAAAAGGTTTTGGAGGGTGGTTAATCCAACCGATAATAACACCATTTCTTTATTAGACGCTAACGGCCATTCCATCCCGGATGAAGATTGCGCAACAGTTTTAAACTCCGCCTTCTGCAGTAATTTCGTTCAGTGTAACTACGCCACATTTCCGCAAACTAAACACTATAATTACCAAACTATGGATCCAATAATAATCGAACCCCGGGGTATTGAGAAGATAATCGACTCCCTTAAAATATGTTCTAGCCCAGGCAGTGACTTCATCAATTCAAAATTTCTAAAGGGTGCTAAAACTTACTGTTCATTATTACTGTCTAAGATATTTCAGCAGTCCCTCCTCACTGGTGCCCTACCTGCTGACTGGACGGTCGGGAAGGTGATCCCCATCTATAAATCAGGTAACAAGAATTCACCCCTGAATTACCGCCCCATCTCCTTAACAAGCATTCCATGTAAAATTTTAGAACACATATTATATTCAGGCATCGCAAACTTTCTGGATTCCAATTCATTTTTTACTAATACACAGCACGGTTTCCGTAAGCGGTTGTCTTGCGAAACACAGTTAGTATCATTCACACACAAACTTCATTCCATCCTCGATCGCCGCTCATTAGCCGACTGCGTCTTTCTCGACTTCGCAAAGGCGTTTGAAAAAGTACCCCATAAACTACTACTCCTCAAGCTAAGTAAACTTAACCTCGATCCAAATCTGTTTTCCTGGCTTGAATATTTTCTTTGTAACCGCTCTCAGTTCGTATCTACTAACAATACATCTTCCCCATTACGTCCCGTCGAATCTGGCGTACCACAGGGTTCGGGTTTAGGCCCTCTCCTCTTTCTAATTTATATTAACGACTTACCTAATTGTGTATCTTCTAACATTCACCTTTTTGCTGATGACTGCGTTATTTTTCGGGAAATTAACGACATTAACGATTTCTGTGCTCTACAACACGATCTCACTTCCATATCCGCGTGGTGTAAATTATGGCTAATGCAACTAAATTCTTCAAAATGCAAAGTTTTACGTGTTTCCCGCACATCACCTGCTACTAATACATATCATCTGAATAACACTGCACTCGAGGCTGTCACATCATATCGATATCTTGGCGTCCATATAACTTCTTCTCTCACTTGGTCACTCCACATTACCACCGTAATTAACAACGCTAACAGCATGTTAGGCTACCTGCGCCGCAACTTCTCCGCCGCTCCTACTTCATTAAAACTAACGCTGTATAAAACGCTTGTCCGCACTAAACTCGAATAGGCATCAGCAATTTGGGACCCAAGCTCCACTAACTTAACTAATTCACTCGAGCTAGTGCAGAACAACTCTGCCCGGTTCATCCTTCTTAACTACAATCGTACAGCAAGTGTCACCTCCATGAAAAACATGCTAAATCTACCTACTTTAGCCTCCCGTCGAAAATTCTCACGGTTATGCTTATTTCATAAACTTTTCTACAATTGCCCCATTCTACGAGATGAACTAATTTCTGTGCCATATTTCATCTCATCCCGGCTTGATCATGCACATAAAGTCGGCATCACATCATACAAAACCAAAGCTTGTTCGCAGTCGTTTATTCCCCGCACATCAGCAGATTGGAATCACCTTCCCGGATCGACAGCCAGCATTCAAGACAGCCTGCGATTCCGTGCCAACTTAGTTAACATTGTATACTCAGGCCCTTAACAATTGTATTCATTGCTGTTACAATCACCAATGTTATTTTTGCCTTTCACTTACAACTATATTCTTACTATAGCAGCTAAAAATGTATAACCAGGAACATGACGCTTGTATTTTTCATTTTTGTTCTTTAACCTCTGTTCTATTATTTTTGTAACCACTCCCCTCTGAAATGCCCCTGGCCTTGAGGGTAATCATAAATAAATAAATAAATAAATAAATAAATAAATAAATAAATAAATAAATGTACACTGGCCACAGTCTGGCCATTTTGCCATGCCTGTGCGTGCCTGACCGAAGAGTGAAGAAAGTAGAAGTCGTGGAAGGCGGTAGCTGGCAGCTGACATGGCCGAGCACTAACTGGACGTAGGGCGTCCTGACAATACGTTTGGTAGGAGGTGCCAACTTGGGTCTCTTATTTCATATGGGAGGGTGATATCACAATCCTTGCATTTACGTTATCCCAAGGCCACGCAGACACGTTCATAATGCTCGGTGAAAGCGGGGCTTTATATGTTGGCTGCTAGGTTACGCTATCGCTCAATAATGGCAGCGTTTGGGCGAGTTGGTTAGACATGTTAAACCTGGAAAGCGCATAAAAACAACGGACAACAGAAAGAGACAGACACGTGTGTCTGTCTCTTTCTGTTGTCCGTTGTTTTTATGCGCTTTCCAGGTTTAACAAATAATACGCTATCGCGTCATCGCGAAGGTGGGAGTGAAAATAGAGCCAGAGGTGCCATATTGGAGGGCTTCGGACCCCCGCGCGATAAAGGATTTCGTCTCATCGCACTTTAGTGGTCAAACGTGCCCCCTGTGGTTATAAATAAAGCTGAAATTATAGCGTAACCTACTTTGTGCGAAAGCTATGTCTTTACTTCCGAGCCGCACCTAAGCATAGCCATGCAGATAGCTCTCGCGTAATTCCAGGTTTAACCACAAGCTACAGCCAGTTAAATTTTTTTGCTACGTGAAATGTTAAAGCACAGAGCTTTTTTATCATTTTATAGAGTGCTCATGAGGAATGCGCTGCGTGTACTTTACGTCAAATGCAAGTCCACATCTTTAAAAAGGCAGGTTTTTACACACACACACACACACACACACACACACACACACACACACACACACACACACACACACACACACACACACACACACACACACACACACACACACACACACACACACACACACACACACACACACACACACACACACACACACACACACACACACACACACACACACACACACACACACACACACACACACACACACACACACACACACACACACACACACACACACACACACGCACACAATTTTCTGCTTACCTTCCAATGAAGCTCTTACAAAAGCCCTCACATTTCTGTTTTCCTGGCAACCGAGAGTGGAAACTTTCGAGAACCCATTTTGATAAATCATATAGATAAAACATCGAGTGCAGGAACAAAACTGCGACGTTTGAAGCCACATCTGCCCTTCCTTTAGCTTGCAGTGTCAGGAGGCCTGAAATGATTCTAGTATTGGTAGATCCTCTGAAAAAAACGTAACACGAACACGAAAAAACGTAAATAACGAGAAAACAGACTAACAGTAATATATTCTGCCCTTTTGAATGAGATCGCAGTGGCATTGAGGGGTATTTATACACGCATAGGAACGTGTTCGCCGGCAGTATACGTCGTTACATATGGCGCATGTTTACCTCATACATGTATTTCTTTTTCCTTTGTGATTATAGCATTAAAGCACAAGATCAGGGGGGTTACCAGTGTGCCACCTTTCGCCTGGGGCATGAGATGAGGAGATATAATTGAAGTAGAGAAAAAAAGCAGCTGTAATTAAAATGAATAAAGTGCGAGGTTAGTGTGTGTCAGCCCCACTTATTATCTTAATGGACTTCTTATCTTAAGAACGATGAAACAAAGAACAAATAAAGAGATAAGGACGGTTGTTTGTTAAAAAGAAATTATTTTATTTAATGCCTCCGTAGAAGCGTGAGGAAAGGAAATTAAATTATCCGTGGTGTTCCCGCTAGAGGATGCCAGTACTGCCAGGAGACACCATGACTGCAGTGTATATATATATATATGTTTACTCTGTGTGAGGTAGAAATGTCGACTAGTAAGCGGTAGAATAGAGAAAACGTACTTATGCCGCGGTGGCATGTAGCGATGAACTTCTGGTGCAGTGAGCTGCGTCTAGATAGAGATGGGGTAGGGCTTATGAACTATGAGGCCCAACACTGGACGAAGGGCTTCAGTTCAGGTACAAGTGCACGGAGCCAGAAAGAATCATATCAGCCTGGCAAAGTGCTTTCATTGAGCATTGCATGTGACAAATGCATGTTCATCTTAAGCATTTGAATGAAGGCTGTATTATGACCCGTTATTTGATCTAGTACCCAGCATACCGGAAATACTGGAGTACTACCGGCATGTGGTTAAATATAATTTTTTCCTTACAGTGCAGATTATCATCGGACTGATGTTCTACACCAGCCCCTGCTCGATGAAAATTCTCTTGACTAAGTATCTGCCCAAGGTCGTCGCAGGGCACGGTTCCCCCGGGCCACACGAGGAATTCTACCAGTGGCACTGCAAATCCGCATCTATATGCTGCCCCGGAAATCCGAGTGACACTATCCACAGCAGCTCCACCAACGTGCTGTGCAATATGTACTGTGTCGCTACGCCTGCTTTGTGCACGTGAGAAAAGAGTAGCGGAAAAGGAAAAAAAGAAAAGGATAGAAGCTCTAGAGCTATTAAATCAAAAGCGGAAGTGAGCCAAGTTAGACAGTGCCGTTGAAAAGCTCAAGGAGGCTTCGAAACAAGCGAAATACGACGATGTCAATGTAACGTTTTAGATATTTTCGGTAAATAATACGCAAAGCTAATCCGCTAGTGATGCCTTCTGAATATTTTCTGGGAGATAAGGCATCGTATGGTGCGGTGGGATGGGGTGGATTGGGTGGGATGTGAAGAGTTTAATGTCCCCAAACGACTCAAGCTATGATAGACGCCGTACGAATGGGCTTCCGGTTAATTTAAATCGCCCGAAAGGTTTTAATGCGCATTAGCATCGTTTTCAGGGGTAGACCAAATTTCTTCCTTTTCTTTTCCTTTTCTCCTTTGTTCCTTTGATTCCTTTTTGATCTTCGCTAAATGATATCATCAGACTGACTCCTGCTTTTTGCACCTTATATACCTATTGGACCTCCCAATACTACAGCTCACGTAACTTTTAGTCTCCTTAGCGAAGATCCTGACCATGCAACCTGCCGAAATATGACTAGCGATGAGTATTTAAATAGATGTGCGGCAGGGTGCAGCAAATTCTGCTATGTTGTCTTTTATCAAAAATATTTCGTAAACAATGCTACCAAAAGACAGAAAACTGGCAAATATTAGGCCGATTCATAGCTCAATGAATTCCACATTCCCTTCAAACTATCTTTCAACTGCAACCTCTGCTTATCTTTTGGAGAGTTTTCTAAGCGACTCCTGATCGCAAAACTGTCATGCAAAAGTGGTGATAAAAACCCTTTCTCAAAGTACAGGTCATATCTGCCCTCCCTATCTTTTCTAAAGACATAGAGAAGCTAATTCATTCAAGGATAGCCTCATTTTGCGAAAAGTTCTTTATTACGTCCGATTCTCAGTATGGTTTTCGTCGTAGATGATCAACAGCTAGGACTTTAATTGAGAAACTGGAAATAACACCCCGAGGTTTCGAGTCAAAGTTGCCAACACTTACAATCTACATCGATTGTTTCAAGACTTTCGATAGGACGGACCGTGTGACATTGCTAACACTAGAGTGATAAACATCAAATGATCCGACATCAACCAAATAAAAGGTTACCTCAGTTACCGCCTCCAATTAGTAGCAATAAAATATACACAATCAACCCTACTTCCAATTAAAGCAGGTGTTCCGTTGGGCAGTATTTTTTTGGCTGCTACTTTTTAACCTACACATAAACAACATTGTCCTTTTTAACCCAGACACAAATTCGTCATATACGCCGATGAAACTACTATCTTCATCATTGCATCCAATACTCAAGAGCTGGCCTGAGATCACAACTTCTTATTGAAAAAATTGCACGAGTGGAGCATAAACAACTCGCCTAATATAAATGCAGAGAAGACGAAAGAAATTCTATTTAGAACTAACACTAAGGCTGTACAATCTGTAGCAGAATTGTTTCTAGGCAACACAGGCATACCCTATGTTAAGGACATTAATCTGTGGGGGTAACCTCAAATGCATGTCTGCCCTGGAACACGCACATCGAACAACTAAAGGTAAAACTCTTAAAAACATGCGAAGTTCTATATAAATTTAGGCATGTCTTGCCTCATAATACAAAATTACTGCTACATAACTCAATTTTCACTAGTCATGTAAGTTACGCTCATTTGGCATTATGAACCACAACAGAAACGAAATAAACGCGATACAAATATTGCAAAATAAAGCCCTTCTTATAATCGCTAACCTTCCATATGATTCCCATCCAACAAATGTATTTGCCGAACCACAGTAAAAGGGTTATATAAATACATGCTCGTGCTTCAGTGCTTAAGAGAAATAAATACACAGACCAGAATATTTCAAGACATGGCAAACTTAAACCCCTTCGCAAAAGCAAGACCACTTCGTCACATATCACCTTGGTACACTCCGGCAAGCCTTACGAATTATGGACAGCAAAGGCAGCAACAACTTCCGCATATTCTGAACAATATATATTCCTCAGATATCCATCTCTATTCCCTTACAGCCAAAAGAATGGAAACTGCAGTGTCTTGTATAAATCTGCTCTATTTCAGTTTTAGTTTCAAATATTGGGCTGGTATTCTATCGTGCAACTCATTGCATCACACTGTATTTTTTTTTCTAAATCAATGTCTGTATTACTCGTTGATGAGATTTTTTGTTTCTTTTGTATGTCTCTAACTTGTTTTTGCATTCTTCAAATTTTTGAACCACAGTGCCAATTAAATTACAGTGCCGTCAAGTCGATTATTTTGTTTAATTTTTTGCCGTGCTCCCAGTGCCACGTTGTGGGGCTGAGCAAATGGATTAAATTCAATTAAAAAACGTACGTCATGCAAAATACTTGAACACATGCCATTTGGAACAATATAACTTTTTGTCCAGCGCAGTAGCATACGGACATCTTAACAACATGAACTTCAAAAGGACTATCAACCATTACAGAAGCAACCGAGAATATCCACGATCTACTCACAATAAAATACTATTTGGTCTAAAATATTGCCTACAACCTGATATTCGAATTACCGAATCCCTTAAATCGACATGTCAGGTCTGTATGTGACTCGAACTGCCTTATATGAATCCTGGTCAAGTGTACTGGATTCAAAGGCAACATGATTTCGTCAGAAATAAATGCAACGCGTTAGTAGCCCTGAAATAAAGATGACGTCAATATCGAAAGTGTCTACGATCAGAAGGAGTCAACGAAGAACAAAATTGTTTCCTTGCTTATAACAGACCAAATTAGCATTGAAACGAAAACCTGGGGGGCCAGTCTATAATCCACAACAAAGTGACCCTCATAAAAACGCCGGTAAAGGTTTTTGCAAAGCTGACACTTCCAGCCATTTATTGTTTTCACAAAATTTTGCGAGAACTAGGTCTTAGAAACTGCTAGTACCTCATTTTCCATACTTCTGTAATCACTTAAAGAAATATCATTTTTGGTAAGTCGCTTTCTTTCCTGTGTTCATTTTTTCCTTACACCACCTAAAAGATTAAACATGACTCTCACACGCTGTTCTTTTTATTTACGCTAATTCCCCGCAGGCGATCCTGGTATATCCTTTATGAATTGCATGCTATCTGCACTGAATAAGACAATTTTGCTAATCTCGGCTATCCGGCATTGACAGTATTTTAATCTGCAAGCAGCCGTTATTCACATCTGCTGAAGGGTAAAGAATATATTAAGGGTATGTAAGTATTCTCCGCTGCTGATAAATCAAGCTACAAGAACTCTACTCGCCTTTCTTCAGCTTCTTTTTTACAACAGAAGACACGGAAAGAATTTTTGTTTGCTACAGTGTGTCACTTCTTTGAAGACCATGTACTTTGTCTTCCTGGAGTGATCTTGCTCTTGTGCAATAGCCCCCAACATAAAGGCGTCCCAGCGACTGTTTGAACAGCTGCTCACTATGCTAACGAGTAGCACTCAGGGCTCTTTCGAGCAACGCTCAAATAGCTGTAATCCTAGCGCCGAAGCATATATTATTTTATTCTTTTGTCACACTACTCAGTACGTAAGGGCTTTTTAAAGGATTGCCTGGCTTAAAAACGCGCTCTGCATTAATAACGTTGCCGCGTGTTCTGCGTTTTTACTCTTGTTGTCCGTTTAGTAATACTTGATGACATCCTTGTTGCTTTTGCTTTTCAGCTGCCTCCTTTCCAGCATAAAAAAAAAGAAACCTATAGTTTTAATTGGAATAAATCTGAATGCAAGGTATGATTGTGCACCCAGGCAATATAGGTTATTCTTCAAATTTTATTTTTTATTTTTTTTCTCACACGCCTGATGTTTATTCGAGGTAGAATTGCAAGGTAGAATTGCGAGGCAAATAAAAGACTCTATGAAAAATAAAGTCCCTTTTAATCTATTCAGCCTCCCACGCTGCGTTATCTTAAGCGACATGTGTCGGCATTCCGTTTCCTGCTGAATTTGCAGCATGCCCTTTGGGGCGATAGAACTTCCCAACACCTTCCTTTGACGCTGACCTTTTCTTGTAGTGGTCGCGATTGTTTTGGTTACCTTTATGCGGGTTCCCTTTTTATAGAAGCCAGTGTTCACACAATATTATTGAAGATAGTTTTTCTGGCGCCAAACAATCTACCTAGAAAAGCAGTACCTCGAGCCTCTGAGGGTCCCCTAAGGACACGTCGAAATAGACGTGCCATAAACTGGGCGCGTTCCAAACCCCACTAAATTGGAAATGCCACTGCCACAGCTGTCAATGGGTCTTCTGGCTAGCGTAGACGGTCCGCTGCCTTGTAATCGAGAAAATCTTTCTGTATATGTTTTGCAGCGCTTCAAAATACATTTTTAGCACTTACAGCGTAAGATACCATACACACTATTTATCCGATTTTAAGCACCCTTTTTTCACAATCGCGATGAGATTCGAAAAATGTAAAACCCTGCCGCAGTGGTGCAGTGGTTAAGATGCCCGATAACTGTGCCGGAATTCCCGGGTCCGATACCGACCACAGGCGGCTGCGTTTCTATGGAGGCAAACGAAGCCGTGTCCGTGTGCTGTGCGATGTGGGTGCATGTCAAAGATCCCCAGGTGGTCGAAATTGCTCTGTAGCGCTCCACTAAACCTCCTCTTTTCCGATTTCCACTGTACAGCGCGGTTCAAGTGCCCACAGAAACAAGTGTTATAGATACTGCACCTTTCCCTGCCCTTTTAAGTCGAATGCAACCGGAGAGCATGGTGGCTGCGGCTGCGCAGTGGCTCATGATGGACACTCTCGAGGCACTGATGCATTGGGCGAAATAGATGCAGACGAGACCACATAACCGATTCGACTACGTCTTGCTACCAGGTCGTGAAAACATGGAAATTCTCGTCGCTTTGTAGCGACAACATTAGTCCGAACATCGTCGGCATGGTTTGCAACAAACACACAAACACATACTAGAAAACAACTGTAATGAATTTAGAAACATTTGGAGTAAACTTGCGGCCACATAAAGAGTGATGCTTTGGTACTGTTACGCGTCTTAAGTGCCTCTGCCAAATTTTATTGTGAATGCAATACTACTCTCGGTTTCGAGCCTTCAGCGTAGTGCTGCTGGTAGCCACGTCTTACCCACGTGACGCTGTGACGTCACACCCCACGCGACACTAGGGAGTGGGCTGGCAGGAGCTGCCAACTTGGGTCTCTCGTTTCACATGGGACGGTTATGTCAGAATCAGCCTGCTAGGACCCTGGCATTCATGTTATCCCTATGGGTCACTAAGGCATGTTCATACGGCTTAGTTAAAGCGGGGCTTTATATGTGGGCTGAGGAAGAAGAAAAAGAGAAGAACACTCGATGAACCGGAGCTAATGCTTTCGCTCAATATTTGATTCAGCAGCGTTCCCTTATAGTATTCTTATATTTCTTTCACATCGAAACTATATCTAAAATATCCTATATTGCAATACAATTTTCTAATGCAATTTTCCATATATTACTCTTTTCACTTTAGCATAACTAACAGCCGAGATACGGCGCTGCAACTTTGACAGTGCGGAATCGGCGGGTGCATCTATGGGGCACCTTGTTCTTCGGACGACAGGAGATACGGGCCGGGCCTTCGAGGCGCTCAACATTGGACAGCGCGTTACGTCTCGCCCCCGCCTCGCGTGAACCGCCGGGGCGTGTGCGTCAAGAGCCGTGTTCTCGGTGCCCCATCCCCGTCTTTCGTTTCATTTGGCCGGTTCTTGGCCGCTGCTCGTTAAAATCTCATTAGCAAAACGAGAAACGATATTCGGAACGTGCTCACCGCCTCGCGCGTGCCTTTCCAAGCCGCCCCACTCTTCCGCGCGTGAATCCTTTGCGGATCGCTGCGGCGGGCGCGTTCAGCGGAGGGCATGCCGCTGACGAACGCAGAAACACAACTAATAAATACGGACAGCCCGAGGAACTAGCGTAAAAATTCAGATGGAGCGCACCCGCTTGCACGAGATAGGCAGCTAGGCAGGCCAGGCAGACATCGTCCGGCTGCTTCGCCCACAGGCTCTGGAGAAATAAAAAAAGAACGCCTTCGCCCAACGACGCGTGTTTGCCGATATGCGGGGTTCTTGTTCAGGGAAGGCGCAGCGAGAGAGCCAGCCTTCTCTGTTGGGGCGAATTAGCGAGAGCGCACTGTCGATCTTTCCATGGCACTGAGATAAATATTTTTTTCGAGCTTAATTAATTTTCTAGAGTGTATATGCCGGGTGCAGTGCTTGGTAGATGACGGCGTTCGCGTTCTGAGGAGCTTCTGGTGCTGACTAGGGAAGGACGCAGAACATGTTAGCTGGAAATCCAGGGATATGGCAGGTCTTTCACGAATCCATTCGTTGAAGTGAAATTTCAGAGGTATATGTGAAATATGAGATATTTATGCCAAAAAATTCCTAGAGCTCCGTGAAATATACGCTGCTGAAATGCGAAAGCGTGAGCGTTGCTGGTGCACACGGTGCATCACGTGTGCTCTCATTATATTTATCAGCTAAATGCACCGTCATTATCATTGCTACTGTTATCGTTATCATCATCATTAATTGCAGCGTCGTTGTCATCGCTACTATCATCCTCACGGTGGACAAAGAGAATTATGATGCGTTTTCCCAATCTCGATAGTAGCGCAGTTGGTTAAAGCGCTCGGCTGGGGATCGAGGGATGAAGGTTCGATTCCTGGTGGAGGCAGAATATTTTTCTGATGACGTCGTAAGGATGATTAATAAGTTACACATCAGCGCACAGATCCCATGCACATATCCAACGGACAACTCTCGTGTACTGGATTTCGTTCCATGAGCTTAGAAAGGTTGATGCGAAAGACGACGTGGCCCGTCGTATTATTTGGCCGGCTCTACACGAAGGGCGACTCGAAGCTTGTTCAATGAATCGCTTCATGATGACGTAGTGCTTGGAGACTTGTCCTAATAGACAGATGGATGGACGGACGGGCGGACGGAAGTATGTATCTTAAGCGCATCCTCTTTGAAACGGGGCAGTGAAAGCCGTCACCACTCTCAATCTTGCTTTTTTATGCTTTTTATTTAGGCAACTCTTCAACTCTTCAACTTTAAAGACTTTACTTTTGGATCCGGGTTATCTTTAGATACCCTTGTTCAATTCCAATGCCACTTCCTTGTGTCCCTGCTCTGCTATTTATCCACTAATCTTCCAAACTACTCTTGCTAGCCTCTACCGCCGATTCATTCATGTTTCTTATGTTACCTCTAAACACCAGGGCCTCGACTAGTGTGAGTGTGTCCGCCTCGACACCTGGGTAAATAGCGCCACACTCCAGTATAAAATGTGCAATTGTTTCTGTTCTTCTACCCACTTAGAACAAGTTTCATCTCTTTGATTAAACTTCGTTTTATAGCTTCGGGCTCTAAGAAATCTTGATCTAGCTTCAAAGAGAATGCCGCTGCCTCCTGAGTTGTCATAGAGGATCTCCTATGCCTACTTCCAGCATGTGGCGCTATCTATCGGCATCAAGATGACCTGGGCATGCGTAGTGCAACGCGCGGTGTGGTTCACGGTACACTAAACTCTATATTAGCTATTCTGCGAATCGTTTCTGTATCAGTAACTATCGCTATCATCGTTATTAACTGTCAGTATCTTACAGTATTATTATTAGCAAGTATCTTCTAATCTGATGACGCTATACGATTAGCATTAATGAGGAACTATATTCCCATTGTGTTGTGTTATTAGTATTATCTTAAAGGGCCACTGTCCAGGGAAGGCCCTTTTAAGCAAAGGAGCCCAGTGTTTCGATCAGGTACCGGAGATAGTCTGTGCAAAATGCTACAGTGACACGCGCGCCGCAAAGCATCGACAATACAATTCAAAGCTCTCTCATGTTCTCCTCTGGGAAGCCAGCTTCCCCGTTTCCTGCGCTGGCCCGACGGGCCACAGCAATGACGTACGTACCGGGAACGATGTCCATTGGTCCGTCTCGCTGACTGACGGGAGAAGGATGGGTGTCTACCGCTCGCAGCGCCCTTTTCCCTCGCCACGACCAGACAATCCAGCGGCGCGCGCTCACTCGACCGTTTTTTTTTTTTTTTTTCGCGCTCGCGGAGAGCCACGCCCCACCTCCCGCCAAACGCGGAGGAGGAAGGGGAATTTGTATTGCGGAGGCTAGACGACCTCGGGCAGGAGAGTGAAAAACCTTTGCGAGGGAACGGAAGGAGAGAGGCATGATAGAATCGGGTGATTGCGGTGGCTGTAACTGCGTTATTAGTTACTCTTTTCAAAAACATTTTGCGGCCTTGCGTTCTAGGGGCGAAGTCTCACAGTCACCGGGGAAGAAAATATTTTCGACCGGAGGGTGGACAGTGGGCCCTTAAGTCATTATCATCAAATTAATCACTATAAATATCAGCTATTACAATCACTTTCTTATCAGTGACAATCAGTCGAGTCTAATGAGGTCATATTATCACTATTATTGTTTACCTGTATTCTGATTGAGTAAGGTTATCAGTCTTATATATCTTATTTTATTATCATATTGTAGCGTGTGCACAAGCAGCCGCTAGGCAGCTGCTCATCGAGAGTCTCGTGCGCGGACTCGAAGAAGTGGCCCCGTGGCGTTCGAGAAGAAGCATGGTCTGCTGCTGTCACTCAGTGCTCTCTGGACCTGCTCTTCTATGCTTATTAGGCCAACCCCCCTATTAAAACCAACCTCCTGGTTACGGGCCTGAACGGCTACGTGACACTGGTGGAGGTGAGGCCTTGAATTACATGTCTCGGGCCTCTCGCAGCCGCTCATCGAGTCCCAACCGGCTTCCGCTCGTGTCGACACCCGTTCATCGCTGCAGCCGTCGCCTCCGAGGTCTGGCGCCGGAATTCGCTCCTCTACCTGAACCGACGCCAGCTGACCAGCAGTTCGAGACTTCTGTAATGGCACAGGCAAGTCAGCATCAGTTGCTGCTTCAGCAGCCTCGTACGCCCCCCAGTTTCCATGGCGCTACTGCGGAAGATGTCGACGACTGGATCGACCAGTTCGAGCGAGTGGCGCAATTCAATCAGTGGAGCCCTGCTCAGAAGCTGCGCAATGTATATTTCGCCCTTGAAGACTGCGCAAAAACGTGGTATGAGAATAGGGAAGCCAGTCTTCAAAGCTGGGATTCCTTTCGCCAGCAGCTGCGGGACACTTTTGCCAGCCATGACCGCCGTGATCGCGCACGCCGCCTCCTAGACGCTCGTGTGCAATTACCTAACAAAAGCGTGGCCATGTTCGCTGAGGACGTGACCCGTCTCTGCCGACGGGCTGATCCCGACATGACAGAATCAGCGAAGTTGCGGCACCTGATGCAGGGCGTAAAAGAACCCCTCTTCGCTGGTCTGGTTCGCAGTCCACCCCAAACCGTCGCGGACTTCATCAATGAAGCTACCCTCATTGAGCGAGCCCTGCAGCAAAGATACCGGCACACGGAGTCTGCCTGTCGTCAACCCTTCAGCAGTGTGGCCACATTGAACGGGTCCACTGAAGATCACTCTCTGCGTGAGCTGATCCGCGAGGTAGTTCGCGAGGAGCTCCTCAAGTTCAATCTTGGATCGTCTAACCCGACTGCCGCGGCTGTCACCGAAGCCGTGCGTGAAGAAATCCGCCAGACATTTTCACCGCCTGAGTCACTGTTGGAGCCACGTTCTATGAACTACGCAGCGGCTCTTCGTCGGCCTGCAGTGCCTCCTGCGCAACAGCTTCGTTTCGAAGCACAGCCGCCGCCCACTCTGCAGTCACCGCTCTACTAACCTTCCTACCAGCCGCCAACCCAGCAGAGCCTCGTCATGCAGCCGTCCGCTCCTCAGCCACTATCCTACCAGCCTCCCTACCAGCCGCCATCCCAGCAGAGCCCCGTCATGCAGCAACCGGTTCGGAAGGCAGACGTCTGGCGCACTCCTCGCCAACGGCCGCTGTGCTACCACTGCGGAGAACCCGGCCACTTGTACCGTCGTTGTCTATACCGTGAACTCGGTCTTCGGGGTTTTGCTCGTGATTCCCCGCGTCCCCGGGTCGGCGAACGCCCTCCAGAAATCGAAGAATATCTGGCAACCCGGGCAACCTCTTCGAGCGACAGTACACAGTCTTCCCCCGTGCGCTACTCGTCACCCGGCCGCCGTGAGTTTAATCATGTGTCGAGGCGCCGGTCGCCAAGCCCACACCGGGGAAACTGAAGGCGGTGACCTCAGGGGGGGCAGGTTGCTGACGAACGGAATCGATGTCCCGAAGACCCTCCCGTGACGACTCAGCCCGATGCTGTGACTACGATGCCTCCGCCGCCCCATGAACCCGAAACTCCCAATCAACCTCAAGCCGATCACGTTGTTAGCGCCGACCTTTCCGTTCTCGTCGACGGACACCCAGTAACCGCTTTGGTAGACACCGGAGCAGACTTCAGCTTCTTCTCGAACGCCACGGGGCCAGTTCTTCGAGTCCGCGCACGAGACTCTCGATGAGCAGCTGCCTAGCGGCTGCTGTTGCACACGCTACATTACGGGCTGGTTACGGGCCTGAACGGCTACGTGACAATATCATTATTTCTGATTACCACTATCAGTATCTGTATATTCTATTTAACTTGATGATGCCCATGATTACAGTTAATGTTGACATAAATTCCTCTTGAGTTACATTATCAGGCTTGTCTAACTATCTCATCTCATTTTAATTGCCCTCCCTCTCATGACTAACTAGTAATTGATACGATGCGTAGCAGTGACTCATCTCATTCCCTTTTATCATCTAGTGTTGTTACTAGAGTGCTGTAGAATATTCTAGAGCACTATAGCTATTACATCGTTATCGTACGTTCGTACGTTATAGCCATTCTTTTCGTCGCTATCTCCTGTACACATCCCGTTGCCACATATCCTGTCCACGCAACCCATGGGCCAAGAAATGTTTCCGCATTAGTAAATAAAGCTGATTTATCCTCACAGCTAGGGTACTGTCTCTCTCTCAAAGAATTAGTTCTTTCGCTTGATTTCATCGGCTGTTGGACTCAGAAATGAAAAAAAAAAAAAGATTTTGCTCAGGAAAAGATGCCGCTCAAAACTAACGACAAAGCCAAAAGGGAAGTTTTGACGGCATCCCGGACATGTTCCACAATAGTTTTTTAGAGAGGTTTAATGTACCGTGATACGTCACCGCGCGTTCCATACGCATGCCCAGAGCCCCCTGACGCCGGTAGATGGCTCCACATCCTGGAAGTCAGCTTTAGTTTTAGCGCAGTTTAGTCGGGTCTGATGATTTTCAGCGACTCAACTGATCAGGGTCTTAAAATACAAGGCTATGAAATTCTCAGGGTGTCAGTATAATTATTTCGGGGTATGGGTAAATGAAGGACTGACATACATTGAAAAGCATGAGGAATCACTTAGGCCAAAAGTGCGATGAGATGACGGGATATATAGCGCATCGTGAGGGTACCACACGTATCAGGGGCTGAGGGATATATGGAAATGAATTATAGTACCCGGGCTTACTTTCGGAAATGCGGTTTTGTGCATGAAAACAGAGGTACAGTCGACATTAGAAATAAATCAGAGAGCCCTCGAAGGTTCGCACTGTGTGCCTACGGCAAAACCACAAATGAGGCGGTACAGGGAGGTATGGGTTGGGCATCTTTCGAAGCACGGGAAGCTCAGGGTAAAATATTATATAAGGAACGCCTGAGGAAATGGTACAATAACACTTGGGCGGTTAAACTATTTAAAGCATAAAAAGCGTTGACTCACAATGGAGAAAAAGAACTGGGAAACTAACCAGTAACTATGCTGGTCACAAGGACGAAGAAGTAAGGAGCGTTAAAAACAGGTGAAAAACACAGAAGTTAAATATTGGATAAATTCTGTGGAAAAGAAAGAGAGTGTAGACTTATACCGAAAGTGGAAAATGCAGATGCGCCGCAGTCCCGGCTTAAACGCTCATGGAGAAACGCACGAGGTTTCTATGCGTCATCTCTGCACAAAATCATTTTTGTTTCAGACGTCTTGATGAGTTGCAGCTTAAAAACGCTAACGTCTTTAAAGAAAGGAATTGAGAATAATTTCAACAGTGAATGCAGGTCTATCACCTCCACTTTTTCAGTGCCGACCACAACAATAGATTCAGTTTTAATTTATGGGGTTTAACATCCAAATGCGACTCAGACTAGAAATGATCCCGTAATGGAGGGACCCGGAAATTTTGGCAACCTTGGGTTGTTTAGCGTGCACTGACATCGCACAGTACCCGGGCGTCTTGCTGTTCGCCTTCAATGAAAGCTAGCCGCTGCAGCCGGGATTCGATCACGTGTCCTTGGGTTCAGAAGTCATGCGCCGTAATCACTGAACCGCCGCGGCTGCGCTGACATTATCCTGTGAAAGTGACAACATTAGACACTCCTATTCGTATCATCGTTTCGAAGTCGTGCCACTTACGTGGAGCGTTGGTTTACGCCACAAGGCGAGCTGCTGTAAGGGATAACGCTGCTTCAGAAGCAAGCACTACCTCAAACGGACAAAAACACTTTCGTCCGTTTTTCTTTCGTTCTTAACCGACCGTTCCTTAGCATAAGAGTTGAGCAGGCAGAATTGCTAGCGAATCGCAAAACGGAATAAACTGTTATATGGGAGGCCTTTATTTGCCCAATCCGCTGGCCATTGAAAGGTAGCAATTGTAGGTCGACAGCATGGAGCTGCGTATTTATTTCAAATTAATCGTGTTCTTTTTCTCCACGCATTAGAGCACCGTGGAAAAACACAAACCTTCCAAAGAGCTTTCTACCCTTTCGCGTGGTGATGTTTTTATTTCTGCGCCCCGAAGCTTATGAGAGCGCAAAATTTCTATTCCGTTGGAGAAATAGCTTTAGCCTTCGGTTTGAAATTTATTCGCCTCCGTAATCACTATTACGTCTCATGTAGGTGGCCACAGTACCGCCTTTGCGGGAGGTAACTGCGCTGCATATTTGGCTGAGGGATATTGAGGCAGTAGACTTAAAAACGAAGCTCCGAGCAGCCGTCTTCATGTTTTATGGGTGCATTGAGTCTTTCTCTTTTCAGTTAGCATGAAGAGTGATTAGGAGAAAGCACGCCATGCTAAATCATACTATCATTTCCTCTATATTTGTGCTTGCCATGCCCAATGACATACATTAGCACGGATTGGTTACATTTAAGCAAACAAAGAATCCTTCTTGACCAGCTCCTGCAATCTAATTGCTGGTGTCTGTTAACGACCAGACATAGTTTGGCAAGAAGAACTCATGTTCGGCGAAATGATATTTACGCAACGGGCTTTGAGCTCTAATATCTTGTGAAGTTTTACTAGAATTCTCTCGTCGAGCATGACGTGGTTCATTCTGAAGGCGTGGTATGGTCGGTAATGAAACCGGCGGGATAATACGCGTAGCATTTTATAACCGGCTGCTTCGTATGCTACCGACGCTCTTTTCCCGGGCAGTCCGCCGCGGTGGTGCAGTGGTTAGGGCACTCGGCTGCTGTTCCCAAAGATGCGAGATCGAACCTCGGTAGCGGCGGCCACTTTTCAGTGAGGTCGAAAACTTAAGACGCCTGTGTACATTGTGATGTCAGTGCATGTTAAGGAACCGAAAGTGATCGACATTTCCGGAGTCCTCCACTACGGCGTCTCTCATACTTTGAGCCGCTTTGGGACGTTAAGCACTATAGACCAGACCGTCTTTTTCCAGATTTGAGGAATGTTTTAGCGTCCATTGTAGGAATTCTTCTTTTTGTTATTTTCTTGTAGTATATCTGCAGAGCGCCTTAAACTCATGCGCGACAAAATCTAGCTGGAGCGTTTGCTTAGATTTCAATGCTCTAGATTAACCCAATCGAGATGTGTGTTGTTAACAGCGTATGTGATGCAGCGCGCCGAAATTCTACCTGAAGTGCGGAAGCTTCTGTGGTCGTACACTGAATGCAGGTTTCTTTTTTTTTTTTTCCTGTAGTCCTTCACGGCATGGCCATGTCGGCGCCTCTGCAGTTATCGTTGTCGAGTATTTCTAATGCATCAGCAAACGCACCGTTATCGGAGCTCGTTTGTACCTGATATTTCTGCGATGTCGTGTAATTGGGATTCCTGATGGTTTGTTATAGGTGCGAAATCCTTTTTATATTACCGCGCTCTTCGCACGGAGGAACTGCATGACAATGCCCCGGTTTGGCCGGGAATGGCTGCGATGATTTTCAAATAAGGTGCCACGAAATTTCACCGGATGAGCTGCGCCTCCAGGGCCCGTAATCCGAGTTTGCGTCTTTATTGAACGCTATCTCACGTGACCTCGAATAATCTGATTGGTCGAAACGCCGGAATCGGGTGTTGCCATTACGGAACCGGAAGAGGTGGCGAAAACATGTTCCGGAGTTTCCACCAATCAGATTATTCGAGGTCACGTGAGATAGCGACTGTTCGATAACGACGCAAACTCGGAATACGGGCCCAGCTCATCGAGGACGGAGTTACGGCCAGGTACGGCTAGCGACATCTGTGTGTTCATTCAGGTTCTTGAACATATAATTGCCTTGATTAACCTCGCTTCAGCGTCGAATAGCAGAGCTCATTTTGCCACAACCACGGATTAAAGTTACAGAGTTGAACAATGGACTTCGACACATGTGTGTGACGCTCGCGCCTGACGAGTCGTTATTCTAGAGCTGAAAGAAGAAAAGAACCTTTACTGATGTTCTTTCTTTCTTTTTCGTTTTTATTTACTTCTTCCTAAATCGCTGAACTGAGTGCGCAATAGATATAAGGGTGATGAGAAGGGCATAAAGATTGCTTAAGCTTACATGACTGACTGAAAAAAAAATCAAGCAGTACTCTGAGTGAGAAAACTTCGAAGGTGCCTGACCTCTTGTGAAACACTGAAACCATAGAGGCCGACAGAGAAAAGGCAAAAATGTAACAGTGGTATCATTGTAGAACGTCCACATAGACTGCGTTTCTGGTCGCGATGCTCCAACGGCGCTGTGCAATCTCCTTTCTAAAGCGCACCGGCGTCGTATGGAAAAGGGCCCCGCTTTCAAGAAAACGAGAAAAAAAAAGACAAGAACAGAACTATCCGCAGAAAGCGACACATGGTCCCTGCGACCAACCAATGAGAAGACGAAGAAAATAATCATATATCCCGTCAAATAGGAGAATCAATCCAAATCACTTATGTAAACGGTGTAGCGCTTGGCACACTTTCAATCATTCTTCGACGTGTGGCTGGATGTTTTGGCGGGCAACTTCGATTAATTTGTTCCCGAGCGTGGAAAATGATCGATGCTTGTGTGTTACCCGGAGTGACATGCAGTGTCAGCCAGCCATACATTGCTGTCATGAGAAGCTTGCTTCTCTCTTTTTTTTTTTTTTTTAGGAATGTCTTCAATTGAAGCGTTTATCATCTTCGTTATAGTCAGAGGCGCGCCTTACCCATTTCCTCAGCATGCGTTAGCTGTGCCGCGAGCAGTTCGTACTATTATCACTTATTGCTTTTCATATGCCGTTATGGGATGCGTAAACAATCTATCTGTGCCTCCTTCGCTTCATCGCACATCGGCTTTTGTGCATCAGTTTTTGTGGCCCACTTTAGCCTTGCGCGGTATTTCTCCGCGACTCGTTTTTCCTCAAACATAATTTCATCCGACTACTGCGCCGGAGTTCCCGGGTTCGATCCCGACCGCCGGCGGCTGTGTTTCAATGGAGGCGAAACGAAGTGGCGTCCGTGTGCTGTCCGTTGTCAGTGCCCGTTAAAGATCCCCAGGTGGTCTAAATTACTCCGGAGCCCTCCACTACGGCACATCTTGCTCTCTTTCTTCTTTCATTCCCACCTTCCTCCCTTTTCTTGGGCGCGGTTAAGGTGTGCACAGAACAAGTGTGACAGATACTGTGCCTTTATTAAGACGTCCTCAGGAGCTAAGGTGAGGTGATCCATTTCGCAGGACGTTGTTTTCCTGCTGCAACAGTAACGCCAGAAATCAGCTGCCTCCAGGGGCATAATTTGCGCGCTCCTTGCGAATTGTGCTTTTCGGAAACTCTATCAAATTTTATCTCACCTTAATCTCCTTTCAATGCTTTACTCTCGTTATTCACCTATTTCAAGAACAAGGCTATCTGTGTGAGCAAATATTACGCCTAGATAACCTAATCGTATTCTTTTCTGTATTCTCTTTCTCAGTATTAGCACTCCTGGCACCAGTCACGTGTTTGTACGCGTACTAATTCAATGTGGTTAACGTCCAAAATATTTCGACTCAGGTAAATATACAGAAACTAGATCTTTCACGTGTGGAACTATTGCTAACTATTCCTTACACCCCACTTCCCTCAAGCACGAAGCGAGTGCCGCGAGGAGCGCTCTTGTATAGGCTCTCTGTACTATACTGTTTCTACCGTATAGAAGGGTAGTGCACACTTGCGACCTAATCGAGGCAAGAAAACCTCGACTGAACTCCATCTTCTGCTCCACGAAGCTTCCTGCACCTCTGGGCTCACCAAGAGCGGCATTGCATGGCGGGAGCCCGACGACGATGTCGAGCGCTTCGTGGCGACAGCACTAGATGCAAACCGTCGCAACTGCACCACCCCCGGCTCTGCCTGCGGCCGCCATCATTCTTCCTTTCCAACTTCACTATTGCGGCAAATCGCGCACTCCCCGCACAACCAACTACCGCGCCGTGCCCCCTCTGCTCGTGACAACGATGAGGCATGGCCGCCGGAACGGCCGCGCGTTCGGGTGCAGCCGCTCGTATCCTAGTCGTCCTACCTGCTCCCGTCGTCCCGCGTGCGCTCTAACTGCGAGCACGCGCGCCAGGCTGCGCAGCGGCACACGCGTGCGGCCGTCGCGCCGCTCGACCGAGCGTGAATCGGGAGAAGTGTCAGGGAAACCTGTGCCAGTGCCTCCCCTTTTTATCCGCACCCCTTTCCCGTCATCCCCTTCGCCCTTCCTACGAGTCCCGTAGAATGACGTACTCGTGCTTCCTCTTCTCCTCCGCTTATACTTACCTGCATGTGCACTGCCCCTAACGTGTTCCGATAAGATTAGCAGGTTCTCCGAGGCCCTGGCTCTGCGTTAATTAGCTTCTAGATTAGCCGGCGCTTTTAACGATGCCTACGACGATCGGAGCGGAAATCTGGGGAGGAACGCGGAGGCCGCTGTGGCGCTACCGGCGTTTGAGCCGTCGTTTTGTGCACGCGCGTGCCATGAGTGCTCTTTCGTCGCCGCCCATATCATGCAATCGAACAACGAGAGCCTGACGTTGACTCGTTACATGATTACTGGGAAATAATGCAGGACAATGTTACTTACTCTGCTGATAAACGGGTGAAAAAGAAAAGACTCGATCTCTCTCCTATGCTATTTGCATTGAGGGCGCGCTGTATTAAAGTCAGGCATCTGCTTTTGAAAACTGTCTTCTGGGTGAAATGAAAGAACCAGCTGGTAACGAAAACGGCTGGTTATCTGTGCGCTGTCTTCAATACAATAATGGGACGTGTTGTAGATGCTCTGATGAATATCGTTCATATGAAATTATAAACTGACTACAATATTATAAAATCTGAAACGACACGGCTGTGGTAGTAGTCGTACTTACAATCTCATCATCATCATCATCATCATCAGCCTGATTATACCCACTGCAGGGCGAAGGCCTCTCCCATATTTCTCCACTTAACCCGGTTCTGTGCTAGCTGCATCCACTTGACCCCTGCGAACTTCTTAATCTCATCCGCCCACCTAACTTTCTGCCGCCCCCTGCTACGCTTTCCTTCCCTTGGAATCCAGTTTGTTACCCTCAGCGACCATCGGTTATCCTCTCCTCGCCCTACATGTCCTGCCCATGTCCATTTCTTCTTCTTAATTACAATCTATTTATTATCAACAGTTACATCTAGCTTATTGACTGCTTATATATATATATATATATATATATATATATATATATATATATATATATATATATATATATATATATATATATATATATATATATATATATATATCTTCGGCGTAGGCCGTAACAGTTTCATTCGGATGTCGTATACGGCTATTTAAAAGCAATTGCGCTTTTTCCTTGCGAAGCGTGTTGGTAAACAT
>NC_139349.1:32075734-32123234 GCF_055883805.1 Amblyomma maculatum | reverse complement strand
ATAACCAGACCAAACAAACCTTTCCAATCAAGTGAGTGAGTGAGTGAGTGAGTGAGTGAGTGAGTGAGTGAGTGAGTGAGTGAGTGAGTGAGTGAGTGAGTGAGTGAGTGAGTGAGTGAGTGAGTGAGTGAGTGAGTGAGTGAGTGAGTGAGTGAGTGAGTGAGTGAGTGGGCGAGTGAGTGAGTGAGTGAGTGAGTGAGTGAGTGAGTGAGAGAGTGAGTGAGTGAGTGAGTGAGTGAGTGAGTGAGTGAGTGAGTGAGTGAGTGAGATGCTCAATATGTGTGAAAAGAGAAACTTTGTAGTGGTTGTAGAGACAGCAGTGAAGTAGTGTTGTAGAATGTTAAGAACATCAAGCGCGAATACAAATATACAGACAACAGTGAAGTAGCGTTGCTCCAATGTGAGCAAGATCACTTATCAAAGAAATGATGGGAACAAAGTGATATTGTGGTCAAACAAAGGAGTGGTGCCTCATGAGAAATTTGTCCGGGGCCCGAAGAGCAGGATAAGGTGATGCGAAATGGACCCGATAACGCTATAATATGGAACTCTGAAAGGCGAAGCTTAACCTTCTTTCATTTTTTAATGCTCTGAAAAAAAAAAATCAAGCAGATGTCCTTCGATAAAAATTATAATTCAATACTACTTCGACATGTGGTGATGTAGCAGTACTTGCGTTGAAGTTTACGTTGTTTCGCAAGTATAAGTGTGAATATGAGTAAACGGAGGGCATGTTTTATTTTACGTGTTATTACGCTCTCCATCTCACAAGTGAGCGAAAAAGGAGAACTGTTTATCTTCAAGAAATTGCACTAACATCTACTACCAGCATGCATATACAATAGCTTCATAACTTCAGTGGCAGAGTGAATGTAAAGAAAGGGAGGGGGGGGGGGGGGTACCTAAGTGTGACGCCATAACACTAATGGCTCCTCCATGAACCAGCCCCCACCCCCCTATAGCGGAACCTATTTAGTGTAATTCCCTTTGCTACTCTCTTAATACGCGGGGTTATTGATTTCTTCCGTTATTGCTTCCTACGCAGTCATTAGAAACAATCCCAAGTTACACAGTTATGTGAAAAAACACCTGGAATAGATGTTAATAGGGCCGCTCCGGTTAGATGAAGCCTACAGATGTGCGTGTGTGCGTGTCCTAGTCATCCACCAACAGTCCTTTAAGGTTCGATTCCCTTCCAACCCCCCTATCTCAAGCGAGGATTCCGAGTTAGCAGTTACTGTCATATCATAAGGTCTCGTGACATCACAAAACCAATCAACCTATCACGACCCCAGCATGTTGAGTAACAAATACGACTTCCTCCCTTAGTCGTGACAGTATTTTTGGCTCACAACACCATGGCCAACAACACCAGATTTTCTGCAGAACAAGGTCCTTAACGCTGTCACGTTAGGATAGGCTTTAATAATATTTAATAGGGTTTAACGGCCCAAATAAGCTCAGGCTATAAGAGGCGCTGTGGTGGAGAAGATAGGAAATTTCAGCCGCCTGAGGCTCTTTTCTGTGCATTGACATAGCGCAGTACACGAGCACCTTGCATTTATTCGCCTCCACCGAAAAACAGCCACCGCTGCAGGATTCGATCTCGCGTCCTTGGGTTCAGTATTCGAGCGCCGTAACAAGTGAGGCACAGCGGCGGGACGCTGTTGTGTTCAAATTTATATAAGATAAATTGGATTTATGCGGCAAATACTCGAAAGCAGTTCTACAGCGCGCTGCCTGAATATGTTGCCGTCTATGTAAAGAAATAACGGCGACATTAAGGCTCATTTCTAAATCATTGGTTGTGCGGAGGCAATTTCTTTCTAGATGAATTAGGCCAAGTAGGATGTCCTGCAGCCGTCGACGTTTCTTTCAGCGAAGATTTGAAGCTCAATGGGATCATCATAGCCGAGGTCAGAGTAGAGGACACTACGGTCAGAGTAGAGGACACATCAGGTCAGAGTCGAGGACACTACGATGCCGCCTCCCAGAGGAGCGCTCTAATTTTTCGAGGTGGCGAGTTCTTAGACGGGGATGGTTGAGGGAGGGGGGAGGGGATGCAAGGATCTCTTGTGTTCACTTTCCATCTTATCTTTCCGTATGAAAGGAGCTGCCTTTGAACTTCACCTCGTGATCTGATTTCGTGGTGCCACACAATCCACCGAGCAATTACCAGCCAGAAGCATGCTCATAACTTTTAGAAGCTGTTAGTTTTCAAGCTGGGAGGTGCATGTGTGCGGGTGTTTGTCACCTTACGAGTATAGTATCTACCATAGGCATGCTAATTTCTTTTTTGAGGCTACGATGCCTCAAACCGGGAGCTCAAGAGTCTCGGTATTTGTCACTTCCCAAATACCCCCAGCTCATTATTTTTCCTTGACTGCATGGCTTTGAACGGTCGACGCCATCGCCGTCGATGGCACTAACACTCTGGCGTTAAAAGCTTGTTAGGCAATAGCCGCTCCGTTTACTTCTGTCCTCGCCTGCATGGTTTAGCTTTCGCAGTGGGTCATTTTGCAGCACTCTTTTCATTTCCTCATGCAGGTGAATCTTTTCTTTGGGAAATATTTTAGAAAATGTAATTCTTCGAAAGACTGCTTATTGCTTCGCCCAAGTTCCTCCCGCCTCGAAAATAAAACAAAAAAGAATGAAATCCATGCAGTCACTTTTATAAGTGGCAGGCAGTGGTTTAGAGAGTTATACTACTTTCAAAGGAAAGTAGCCACTATTAGTGCAATTTCAGTTGCTGTCAAGTAATAAATGTTGCCCTCGCTATAGTTTCTCGCTTCGACGGAAACTTTTGGGCTAAGCGGAAATTTTAAACACAGGTTAACACCTCTGGCGCTATATGACAATCCTTCTGATTCCATCTAAACGCAAGGCAACAAAGAGGAAAAGTTCAAAATTTAAGGTTAGTTAGGCTAACATGTAATGCCACAATAGATAACCGGTGATGTATTCCAGGTCACTTTCTTTTTTTTTTTTTTAATTTCAGTCACAACAAATGAATTCAGAAAAATGAAAACCTTGCGCTTCCGTCTCCTCTCCGAGTCAATATAAACTAAGTATAACTTCCAGTAATGGCCATAGTTGTAATGTTTCCTTGGTCGCCTTAGCGGCATTGCGCACGAATTCACAAATTGTGCATCAACATCCGTTTACCTTTTTTCCCGCTCCTTCCACTTCGAAGAATCAAGTAAATTAAGAAGAAGCAACCAACGGGCATAACGGAAAACACATTTTCGCACCATCGAATAGCACTCAAACCACAATGAAAACAAGGAGGGTTTATTATCGCGTTTATTATTCAGCATGGGAAGCGGCAAGTCGCTACCGAAATCTGCAAAGCAAGACAGCGTGCGGACATTTTCTTTCCCAGTTTTTATTTTCTTGGGGCCTTTTTGTTTTCTGTCACCGCGGAGAAACAAACTAATCCAGCGAGAAGACGGGAAAATAAAAGAGACGGGGCGAAATCAGAAACGCAGTGCGCTCTCGGAGGAAGGGAATGACTGCGATTCTGCAGCGCCGGGCTAATTCAGGTTGAAAGCAAACAGACCGCTGCGGCGGTGGCTTGTAATGAACCCAGCCAACCTTGGACTCCGAGCTGCATATTGATGGGGATTCTGACCAAGCATCACAAGCGGACCGGATGGCAATTTGCGTTGCCACACTTCGTTATGCCTGCGCCGCATTCCGCAAGGAAAAGAAGAGTGTTCGCTCGTTCCACAACCGCGCAAGGAGCGGAGAGAAAGAAATAAAGAAATAAAAAGAGAGCAAAATACGGGCTAGTATGGTGAGTCTTGAGTCATACCGCTCATTGCGCCTTTCCAATGCAATTCGGGCGCGCTAATGCCTGCAGACAGCTGGTGCGGCAGTCGGAAAGGACGGACGTGTCGAATTATTTTAATCGCCTCGTCCTTCGTTCCTGCGGTTCTGTTTCGAACTTTTGGCAGCTCGGTGCTTACGGTGCGTGCGTGCGTGCGTGTGTGTTTGTGCGCGTGCGTTTGTGCGTGCGTGCGCGCGCGCGCGCGTGTGTGTGTGTGTGTGTGTGTGTGTGTGTGTGTGTGTGTGTGTGTGTGTGTGTGTGTGTGTGTGTGTGTGTGTGTGTGTGTGTGTGTGTGTGTGTGTGTGTGTGTGTGTGTGTGTGTGTGTGTGTGTGTGTGTGTGTGTGTGTGTGTGTGTGTGTGTGTGTGTGTGTGTGTGTGTGTGTGTGTGTGTGTGTGTGTGTGTGTGTGTGTGTGTGTGTGTGTGTGTGTGTGTGTGTGTGTGTGTGTGTGTGTGTGTGTGTGTGTGTGTGTGTGTGTGTGTGTGTGTGTGTGTGTGTGTGTGTGTGTGTGTGTGTGTGTGTGTGTGTGTGTGTGTGTGTGTGTGTGTGTGTGTGTGTGTGTGTGTGTGTGTGTGTGTGTGTGTGTGTGTGTGTGTGTGTGTGTGTGTGTGTGATCGTGCGTGCGTGCTTGTTGTTTTTTTACTGCTATTACTGTGACTCACAAAGGATTCTCGACGAACAGCTCTGGCATGCGGTGATAAGCACGATGATGAAAATGCCGCTGTGCCTCATCTGCTTACTCCAGCTGTTTGTGTGTGTGTGTGGCAAAAAAAAATAGTGACATGTATATATTTTGCAATTGCCTAGGGCTACACGTGTTGAGGTAAAGTAATCAGTTAAGTTTGCCCGCCGCGGTGGTGCAGTGGTTCGGGCGCTCGACTGCTGTGCCCATGGACGCGGGATCGAATCCCGGCCTCGGTGGCCACTTTTCGATGGAGGTGGAAAGCAAGGAGCCCGTGTGCTAAGCGATGTCACTGCACGTTAAAATACCCCAGGTGGTCGAATTTTTCGGAGCCCTCCAGTATGGCGTCTCTCACACCGTAAATCGCTTTGGGATGTTAAACCCGATAAACCAAGCGGGGCACTGCTTGGGAAAACCTGCAGCACCGGAAGTACTCAGCTTATGTAACCTGATCATTTAGTGTTCAACGATTATCGATTAAAGCCCTACATCATGAAGGTGCGACGCCTATTCGTACTAAGGACAATCGCGAGTAGCTTTTGTTGTGTTTTTGCAACTATAGCGCCGCCTTTAATTTTTTCAGTTGTGTTCGGCTTTCATATTTTGCCTTGTCTTCCCTATTCTCCATTATATTGTAAAGCTTGTAGTACAGTTACGTACGGATACTTTCAACATAACTCATCTCAGTGGAGGTGAAATGAAATATATTGTTTGTATTGAGATTTCAATTAGACATCTCTATCCCTATTTACCAATTTATGGCCGCCATTGTAGTAGTGAGCTTTCAAATTCTGTTCAAAGAAACGATGGCTTTCTTTCTGTTACCTTCACTTTGAGTTCCTTGTGCCAACCTTTCTCCTTTATCTTTCTTTCTTTTTTTCTTTCTCTCTTAATTTTAGCATTGCTGACAGCGAAAGAACAGTAGCTGTCACAGGCACGATTCCTTGCCTCTACCTTCAAGCGTCAACAAACAGACTGCAGAAAACTAAGAAGAGAACATGCACGTTCAAGGACCATAGTTTCGTAGTGCCATGCATTCATATAAAACGCATGCACGCGTTACTCAGGGATATGGAAGAGGGCAGGGAAGTGGAATCTGCGAGGGGTATAGGAAAGAGGGGAGCGTAATAGTACGACTCCACAGCGCCCTTCTTCCAACAGACACGATGCAACAGCGAAGCATCGCTCTGCACAGCTGCCTGCCGCGCCATCCAGCCAGCCAGCGGCGACGGCAACGACAACGACGACGAGCAGATAACAGTCGTTTCATTACGGGGCGTTTCACAAAAGCTGCGCCAGCAGCGAGCGGCGAACGCGAGTAGAAGCCCTGGAAGCCCGCGATCGTCCGAGGAAGAGAAGGCCACTTTTGGTTCGCGGGAAGCCTGGCGGAAGTTATGGCCGTTGTCGACAATGAGCGCGGGCGCGAGCCGCCGCTAGCCAGTGTAAAAGCACCCGCTGCTGAAGCCGCAGCTGCAACGGAAAAAGCGCGCTAGGCTTGGCTGCCGCTAGACCCGAGCACTGCGGTTTCTTTGTTTGAGGCCCGCGCAGCCGGGTCGTCGTCGTCGACGGCGGCGACGACGGTGATGGCTGCTCCCAAGGCTCGGTATTACGAAGCTGCGAGAAGCCTCTGCGCTTACCTCCTCTCTGCTCTCCCTCGCCTCCTCACTACTATCTACTCTCGTCGCGCCTGCTTTGTTTGCCCAGCGCTGGATGGACGAGGCGCTCTGGGTAATGTACTGGATCCTTAGGGCTGTTCTGCCATCAGTCGACCACGAAAGAATCCACGTGCCGGACCGCGGCTTCGACCGTAATATTGCGTTAACCTTGCCTTTCTTCTCCCGCAAGCTTCTCTTGTCCCTCGCTATATGCCTATTTTGAGCACTTTTTTCGGCCTTTCGCTTCGGTGCATTCCGACAATGATGTCGAGAGGGAAGTGAGCACAGCGTTGTTTATTTTTCCTTTGCAATCTTTATTGCCCTTTAAACTTCTAAGGTTCATATCATGTGAACTCACAAAGGTTGGACGAAGAAGATTTCATCGTGAAGTGAACGGATATATTCGAAATCGCTTGCTACCGTCGTGATATGGTTCGCGGTTAACTCTGAAATAGTTTGAAGAAAGTTCTGAACAGTTAAATATAAAATATTCATCAATAAACAGAGTCCTTCGCATAGCACCCGAAAAAAGAATGCCGTGATGACATTTGGTGGTATACAATGTGATATGGTGGCATAAACACAAAATGAAGACGTGATGGCTTCCAGGTTTCTCCGCTTAACGTATTATAGGGTATGGGGAACTAAGCTATTTATGGAGGTGAGACATTGGCAATTTAGAAACACTTGCTCTGGAAGAAGAAATAGTATTCTACTGTGCAAAACCAGAACGTTGTTACGCGGGATCCCACGACGCTCGATAGGGTGTGGGTGAATGCAGTGGATATTTGAAACATCCAACATTCGTGGCATTCGTAGCGCTAACTTAATAACATCAAGCTTTAATCGGCGGTTCGATAATTTGGAATGCTGCCGCAATAAAACAAAAAGAATTTGAGTTATATGTTCGAACCTTTGAGTGTCATGGATTTATTGAAAAATGGTTCAAAGATACATTAAGCAGATCTGCACTACGACAATAAAATCACTTGTGTGGCACACCTAGAGCATATATTTTTTCAGACGTAAGTGGTGTAGGTCATCATGAAAATAGCAGTGGAGTGAGAAATTCTGCCTGTTCCAATTAATAAAGTTCAAATCTTAACATGAGTCATAGAGACGACTACACTTTCGATGCTTGTCTTTTCTTGCCGTAGATGTGCGACCACGGTTGGAAGTGCAATGAGGCCCGCTTTTATGCAAAATGTAGCTTTCTTTTCTTTCTTATATCGTCGATCTTCATGGTCAACTCCTCAGCTTTTGGCCGCACGCACTTCGTATGAAATACACCAATACATCGCCGGCAAAATTAATACGATGTCATGCAGCAAGGTATAACCCTTAACCACATGCTTTGAACTGAAGGCTTTTGTAACCATCACGCAATTCCTCTTCCTGCTTGCGCTTTTCCCGCTTGTTCAAGCCGGGCTGCTTTCCCAAATGCGATATTTCTGTTCTCCCATCTTCTTAGCTGTGCCCACGGCAAACTAATTTCACAAATATTTACCTTCTCCAGTATCCTTCAGCTCGTGTTTATTGTTACTGCAATGTCGTTCTCTTCGATGCCCGCCTTTACATGACTAAGCCAACGAGCCCTAGACTCCTGTAGATCCGCTACTGTTTCACCAGGGCGTACGGAAACACGACTGTGTTTTTCCTCTTTAACCGATCACGCTTGACGCATACCTCTCGTTTACGGCTCGGGTGGCCACAAGACGTAAGCACTATAAACTTCAACATTTCAGTGTCGCGTACAAGCTGTTCATTCCTTGGGCGAGCGAAACTTAAAGAAGGAATAAGCCCAAGTGCCTTCTTGTTGAAAAACTTCATTTTCGCTAAGCTGTTGGCCGTTATATGTCCTGTCTTTGTACAACTACGGAGTAACTGGCTGTTTTTGTAAACTGCGGAGTAAAGCGTTCACTCGATCGCGTTCCTTGCTAGTGAGGGGTAAGTATGGAAGAGTGTATGCGACTCTGCTGGTAACGTATGCTTGTGTGAGGCGAAGTGTATTTCTTTCATGAAGGCTACTTTTCCGAGGTGCTACACGACGGATGAGCCGAGTATCTTGATGAGCATGAGTCTGGACTGCTTTGATTACATCTCCATGTGCTCTATGGGAGTAGGGAGGCATTCCTAGTACTCTTATTTGAGTTACTACGAGAATCGGTTCTTTACCGAGTGTCAGAGTGATAGGTGGGCTATCAAGATGAGTGGATTTGAGCCGGTAAAGGAAGAGTTGAGATTTATACTTGAGCATGATAGGCCTCTCTCCTTCACATAGGTGTCAATGGTGTTGAGGGCTGTTTGGAGATGAGTCTCTATGGTGGTGTCGCTGCCTCGACAGGCCCAGACAGTGATGTCATCCGCATAATGAACGAAGTGTATGCCGGAAATCTCATAAAGTTGTTTTGGGAAATGAATAAGGGAAAGAGTGTCGCTGAAAGGACCGCTCCTTGAGGTGTTCCCTGAGCACCGAGCTTGATGTTTAGAAGCGTATGAGGGCCCAGTGCGAAGCGTATGAGGGCCCAGGAAAGCTCTTATGTAGTTATACATGTGGCTGCCTACTTGTAGCGTTTGTGGATTATTAAGAATGGCAGAGTGTGTTACATTATCAAATGCTTTAGTGAGGTCGACGCCATGAATGGTTTGTGTATTGCGAGTTTTTTAATCAAGGATATGATGCTTTAGCAGTAGGAAAACATCTTGAGTGGCCAAACCCGGACGAAAACCAAATATTTAGTTGGGCAGGACCTCCCGTTCCTCCAGAAAGCTGCTTACTCGCGTATGAATGGCATGCTTCATTGATTTTCCGACACAAGAAGTGAGCGAAATAGGTCGATGGTTGGTGGGGAGAAGCGGTTTGCCTGGTTTTGGTATAAATACTACTTTTGCCTCCTTCCACTGGGGCGGTGAAGTGACTTGTTGCCAGCATTCATTAAAGTACTTGGTTAAGGCGGTTATGTTGGGGGTGTCTAAGCTACGCAGAGTTTTATTGGTTATACCGTCTAATTCGGTAAGTGAGGAGGTATTTAGGTTCTGAAGTTCTGCCATTACTTCTGCTTCAGTGCTCAATTGAGGTCAAAATCCCGGCGTTGATGACCTTGGCTTGACGAGGCAGTAAGAATTTCTCCTTAAAGTGCGGCGGGGCTCTATCATGCTGGAACCTCATTTTCAAAGCAAAAGCCTTACAACCCGATGTTGGCGCCGAAAGTGTTCACAAAATGTGCCGCCATAAATTGATCCCCTCGAGATGTTATCACCAAGTGATGTCATGTCATTGACCAAATAAGAGCTGTAAGTCACGGAATAATGAAGTGCGGTATGATCGTGTTATGAGTCATTAGTGATATATGGCACGAAAGTTTCGCGTCATGTAATTCATTTTCTATTGCAGATGTCAATCAATTATTCGCTGCTTTTTTCTTCTTTCGTTTCTCCTTGTAATTCATGCCTTATAGGTCAATGTGTCAGTTGTTTATAATTTTGTACACTTGTAAACTGTTACTGATGCGTTTTGATTCTTTTGTGGCATATATCTGCAGACATGGGGAGATTCGCCCAGCTGCCTGGACGACCAAGAATCATTGCTTAGGTTGAACAGGAAATGAAACGTGTATACGAAAATAGGATGAATAAAGTTTTGATTCCATGTTTGATGAGGCATGTAACGTCATCAGTCCATGGCGCCATAAGGTATATGCCGTCATGGCGTGGTCGTGACTATCGATGATGTCCATGGTTTCATGACGTCACTTAGCCAGACAACCAGTAGGCGTCGTCAAACTGTACCCTCATTGCCCCGAGAGACTGACGTCTGACTCCAAAAAATTACGCATCATCGATCGGTAGTATCGGAGGTCGAAGAGTGGCCGCCGGATCATAACTGAGTGGATAAGCAGATGCAGAAGTCGTCGATAAGGAATGAACAACGTCGCGGCAGCGCTGGTGCTTTCACATTCTCTCTATCCAGTTTCTGCAGTGGCCTCTCAGTATTTTCGTTTTTCGTAGGACCACACAGGGCTGGCTCACGCGATTTCGGAGACGGCACCCTTTATAACACAGCATGTGTACTTCTTTCAAGTTAGATTTCCGTGAATGAAGTAAGGGGCAATATGGCCTTTATAAATATCATATCAAACATGCACTGGCGATCTTAACTGATGATTGTGCTGACATATCGAATGTAGGTTCTTTCGGGCCAGTAATGTTTTTGTGCGATTACGTTGGAATCCCTGGAAAATTGGGCCTCGTCTATCCAAAATATACTTTGTGCAAAAGTTCCAGGTGGAAGTCACATTTAACTGAGCAATAGTTGCGAAAATTGAGCCACTTCTGAAAGGCATTTCGTGTCCGTACCTGGTGAAGACACATGAGATGGGTGGTTGCTGTGTCTGTGTAAAGCCGCTCTGGTTCCACATGCGCTGGAAACTTCTCTGACACTTGCTTCCGGCCTGGGAGAAACGCACGCGAGAAGAAAGCAATGTCAAAATCATCGGTTGCACTCGCTGGTGTTTTCCTTATCTGAGCGTGGCCTGATTCGATGGTCCTAAACAGATCAAATACCTGCATTAACGTTGGACAAGTCGGTATAGGACTACCAGGATTTCGGGAAGCGTACTGTCTGAATTCGCTCTTCGAGTCAATTGCTGGACCGACATAAGCAGGCGCCATGTCCACCTTCTCGGTAATGGAGTACTGGAGTTGCGTCCCACAACTCACGCCGCTGTATCATCGAGTCATGAGTCATTAGTGATGTGAGACGCAAATGTCGAGTCATGTAATTCGTAAGTTTTGTGTAGCCTTGATGGCGCCACGTGGCGAGAACGTTACACACTGTGGCATGACTTTTTTTTTATCCTCGATGGCACTGCCATACAGTAAAGTGGTTTGAAACGCCCCGAAAGTGTCTTGTCGCGCGCTCACCTGCAAAATGTCCGCCTCACCGCCAAGCGTCTGCGCTTTTGGAGAAACTGCAGCTACCACATGCTAACTCAACATCCAGATCAACTGCCTGATAGCATGCAGACGCTACTGCGCAGGCTGCCCCTACCACGAGAATAAAGGCTTCCTCTTTCGGACGCGTATCTTAACACGCACCGTTATATGAAAACAGCAGCTCAGTTTCATGAATGAGGGAACGGATGATGACGCCTTACTTCGAGCAGCCCGTTAGGTAACCAAATCAGAATTGGCGATAACAGAAAAAAAAAACAAAAAACATACATATGCGGCTAACAGGGCTTTAGAAGTCGACTTTTTTTTTAGCTAACAATGATTACTACTTTCCTTACGTCGAGTGATGAAGCAGAAGCCAACACCCGCCATTGCCTATGCTGAGCCTCAAGGCTCCCGATCGGGATAATTAGCGCAGACGTTTCAAACTGGCATCGCATTCATTACGATACTTCACCAACAGACGTTGCGTGTACTAGGCTTCGTGCACTTCCGGTGCAGTTAGTTTCAGTTTCGTGCGTTAAAAAAAAAGAAAGAACAAATTTCCTCCGACAGCGCGGCTTTAAAAGACAAGATTTTGTGCGTTTCAGAAACTGATATCTCATCACACTCTTTGTTTCTACATAGCTGCTAATGACAACAACAACCACGTAGTTAATTTTAACGCCAAATGAAAAATTTTAGGTAACTTACCAAAAGGACGTATTTCGCAATGACTGATGTTCTCCGCCCCTGACAGCTCGCTTCTAAACAAATTCTCTTTTTCTCAAAACAGCTTATATTTAGGAGTTTTCAAATCTCCCTATCTCTCGCCCTCTGTGTGTGCACATGTATGTATGAATGTATGTATGTATGTATGTATGTTGGTTGGTTGGTTTGTGGGGTTTAACGTCCCAAAGCGACTCAGGCTATGAGACGCCGTAGTGGAGGACTCCGGAAATTTCGACCACCTGGAGTTCTTTAACGTGCACTGACGTATGTATGTATGTATGTATGTATGTATGTATGTATGTATGTATGTATGTATGTATGTATGTATGTATGTATGTATGTATGTATGTATGTATGTATGTATGTATGTATGTATGTATGTATGTATGTATGTATGTATGTATGTATGTATGTATGTATGTATGTTGGTTGGTTTGTGGGGTTTAACGTCCCAAAGCAACTCAGGCTATGAGAGACGCCGTAGTGGAGGACTCCGGAAATTTCGACCACCTGGGGTTCTTTAACGTGCACTGACATCGCACAGAACACGGGCGCCTTGCTTTTCGCCTCCATCGAAAAGCGGCCGCCGAGGCCGGGATTCGATCCCGCGTCCTCGGGAACAGTAGTCGAGCGCCGTAACCACTGCGCCACCCCGGCGGGTATGTATGTATGTATGTATGTATGTATGTATGTATGTATGTATGTATGTATGTATGTATGTATGTATGTATGTATGTATGTATGTATGTACGTACGTACGTACGTACGTATGTATGTATGTATGTATGTATGTATGTATGTATGTATGTATGTATGTATGTATGTACGTATGTATGTATGTACGTACGTACGTACGTACGTATGTATGTATGTATGTATGTATGTATGTATGTATGTATGTATGTATGTATGTATGTATGTATGTATGTATGTATGTATGTATGTATGTATGTATGTATGTATGTATGTATGTATGTATGTATGTATGTATGTATGTATGTATGTATGTATGTATGTATGTGTGTGCGTGCGTGCGTGCGTGTGTGTGTGTGTGTGCACGAACGCGCGTGCGCGTTGGTGCATGAGGCCCAAGACCAATCTAGAAAACTGCTTTTGATAGCATTCGCCCCTCGTGTGGGTGGTACCATGGTCCCCTTTGCATCGACTATGGGAAAACGACAGCCGTGCTTGAATAAACTATCCTACATGCATACATACGCGACCTCGTACTTTAAGAGCAACCAAGGAACCAATAGAGAGCGAATTCTCATTTCATAACAAAGACTATGTAGATCACTTTGAAAATGTTCAGACTATGTTGTGATATGCATAATTTAACAAACCAGGGTATACCTTTGCACGCCCAAGACATTGAATTGGGGCCCTTCGCATCCCTTGGCGTGCTGCCGTCGATGCGGAATATCGTTGTCTGGTAAAACCCGTTCATATGGCTCTCTTCTGCGATTAAAAAATAACCATTCCTGATAGAAAACTCCGTGAGGACTCTGAAAAAAAAAAAAAGACACCTACTGGATAGCTTCTCCGGTAAATAAAAATTACCACAGAATACTTTAAGCTCGCATTCCAGAAAATGAGCTCGTTAAAGGTTCCTTTCAGAAATTTTAGAATTACATTGAAACCCTACGAGCGACAAGTCGGTAGCCTGCATTAATTCGAAATTCAAGATCTCGAAAAAAAACATCATCACACCTGAGCCGAACTTCATGGCAAAAAAAAAAGGAGGCAAAAGTGCACTTCGACATCTATTTCAAACCTATGCAACTGCGAGTTGCATAACAAAAACGAAATCTTGATGGGAGGAGTTGGGGAGGGGGAGGCTCGAATTTTATCACGGAAACAAAGGGAGTTTTTAAACGCTGGCAAGAACTACAACCTATGCGCCCCTGGTGGAATAAATTTACCTTCGCCTATATAAAGGCCAACGAGCCTAGAAGGAAGAAACGGATAAAAGAAATGGAAGAAAACGACCACCACCGTTCCGTAATCCAGCTCAGACACGCCGAGTATATCCTGGAAAGACGTACTGTTTATAGCCGCGATGCAGCCCTGGCGCCGTCGTCGTCGGCGCGCCGACGCTCGCCCAAGACCTGCTGCTTTCCGTGCCAGAAGTACTCCGAGAAATTGGGAAAAACGCAAATGACCCGTGCAAGTTCGCGCGCGCCCCCATCACAGGTGGAATATATGCGCGCTGCGAGGGCCACAGCTCGCGTTGAAGCTCGCTGAGCTGCTGTTGCTGCCGCCGCCACGCGATCAGCAGCCGCCGCCATCGAAAGAGAGTCTGACTAAAAGACAGGGGGACGAGAAGGACGGCCAGCGGAAGATGGTCTTCCTGGAGCTCCTGCGCGGAGTCATGTCTCGTTAGGCGGTGGTCTGCGATTTCGCGCGGATTCTGGAACTTTGAAGTTCCTTTGTTTTCTTGCTTTTTTTTTTTTGCGTGCTATTATTTGCCCGACTGCGCATTTATTTTCCAATCGCACGAAGCAGCAAAAATAAAAAAAAATGAAAAAAAAAGAGAGAAAGAATTATGGTAGTCATGGCTCAGAGCCGGTTTCCTTTGTTCGATTTCCGACTGAACGCTCCGTTTCTCCTCCGCCAACCTTTCTAAAAACAGAAAGAAAAAAATCAGACTCATCGATCTATTTTGTACGAGGGACGCATTTCCTTAAACCCAGCACCTGTATGGTATCACTGAATAATACCCTGCTTCTTTGATGGATGTAGATATAGATACTACATACTATTATATACTTCAAAATGCTTTTTATTGCGTTCGAGATGTCCCCCTGAGTATGAAGCGGAAAAATATTTGAACTTGTGTTCAAGTGGTTTGGCGTTGATTCTGGTCGGTGCGAATATATCCGTGAGTAGATTGTGACCACGCTCTTAGTGGTTGATAAAGTTTTGTGAAAGTAAAAACCTAAATACACAAGTACCTCTACGCGAAAAATGTTAATGCAGCGATCGAGAAGGAGGCACGGAAAAGCTGCTGTTCTATTGCTGTCTCCAAACAATATTCTTTCGACAGTGTTTGTTGACTTGGAGTATAGGAAGAAAATAATTATTAGAATGAAACGGGCGATATTACATATGCACGAAAGGAAACTTAAGGGTGGTAAAACGGGCTAGTTGGCAGTTCCTATTTGAAAAAAAAAAAAAGAAAACAAACAAAAAAAACAGCTTATGTTTCAGTTTCCATGTCGTAAGGGTCCGTTTTTTTTTTTTTTTTTTCAATTATGAAAAGAGCATCGCAGATGCAAGAAATGTTTTGCATGTCACCCGTGTTCACTTCAGGCAGTCAATTTGTGCATCATTTTATCAGTTTACTTCGAGTAACCACACGTGCGGGTTACTGTCTCTAAATTACATGGGCCTGATTTTGACGTGATGGTAAACGATGTGTAGGGTCTAGCGTCCCGAAGCGACCCAAGCTACGAGGGATGCGGCAGTGGAGGGCGGCAGAATGATTTCCACGACATGGGAATTTCAAAGCAATGCAAAGAATGGCCTCGCGTTACGCACCTAGTATGCAGACGTCTCCTGGTACTAGCAGTTGTACTAGTACTAGTTCTAATCAAGCGCCCGCCTGGAGCTTCGAAAATTGGAGGAGTCGCAGGTTTTTACTCAACCTCAAAACGCGATCAAAAAGGACTGAACTAGTGGGCAACCACGGCTGAAGCTGCAGTATCTTCAGCAAAGCCTGAAACGACCAAGGAACGTTGGGGGCGACTTAGTTGGCCGTGTATCTTTCAGTCTTCGCACCTCCGGCTCACAAGAGCTTTCTGTACTTCTTAGTGCTCTTTTTCTTTCTCGGCGTTGGCGGGGTGCACAGAGCCTGCGCGCTACCTTTTCTTTTTCTTCGCCGCTCTAGGAGCAAGTCGTCTTGGCGGTGCACACTTGTGGAAGAAGTCCAAGGGAAGGCAGGAGTCAAGGAGCGGCGCTGCGAAAGGCGCCGCGGCGGGATTTCTTGTTTCCTCACTCGCAGCACGCTTGGCCGAGCGGAGAGCCAAAGAGTGTGTAACCGCTCTGTAATTAGTTTCTCGTTAGCATCGCAGCCGAGCGGGCGGGCGACCGGGCACTGCAGTCGACGCCGCGAACGCAGCGTAACGCGCTCTCTCCACAAAGGACTCATTAGGCCTAACTAACGCTTCGGCAGCGAGACACCCCTATTTTGGAAACCCGGGAAGGGAGCGCATCGGAGGCAGGAGCGGAGAGAAAGTGGTTAAAGCTGCGCCGGTCGCAAGCAGCCGCACCGACACCACTGGTGTTGCATGATACCTCGTGCCACGCGATGGAAGAAGGGATGAAGGGCGTAGGAAGGGAGGGGGAGGGGATGGGCTAAGTACGCTGAGCCCGACATCTGCGGTTAATTCATTGGTGCATGTTTACAAGGACCCGCACTCATCGGGGGACCTCTCCCCGCTTCTTTCTCTCTCTGTCTCTTTCGTGCTTATTCATCCCTGCCTTAACCTTATGCAGGTCTGTTTTTCTTTCTTATCATGCTGATGTAAATGAGAACGGCTATCATCGCCTGGAAATAGTTTCGCCACTGAATATCAACGTCATAGCACGCTGAAGTGTGTAGGAAACACGCGACGCTGCCGAGAACGACGTGATGCTAGCGGGATAAGAATCCCCGCTTTAACGATACCCTCGCTTGGTAGGGAAGGGGTGTAAATAATACTGGCAGGAATGCATTATTTCGCATTCCTTACCAGCTACTCTAACGTAAAAATAACTTATTTTGCAGAGATTAATATTTCCTTGTTCTCAAGCAGGCCAATGCGCTGTGCTAGTCTGGGGTATAGTTACAAAAAGAGCACCCGCTAAAATAATGATAAAAAAAGGAACAGTGACATAATCTGGCAGTTTTGGCTTTACAGTCAATAATTCCTAGTCCTCAACACAAGGTTCTTCTGCTCGATGAGGTAAAGTGGAAGCGAAATCAATTGTTCCTTGTCATTAAAATGTATACCGAATTTCCTGCTCCGCAACGCAATAGAAGAAACCAGTTGGAGATATGTGGACGCCAAAATCGTTTCCAAGCCAAGTTGTTTGTGCTGCCTTCGTGTGCGTGCGTGCGTGCGCTTGTGCCTACACGCGCTTGTGCGTGCGTGTGTATGTGTGTGTGCGTTAGCCTCGCACTCAACGTACCGCACGAAGTATAAAACCTGAATGGTGGATAGAACGCATTTCGCTCCCTGGGCACTAGCTGGGCAAGGAACGATTCCTTGGTGTGCATGGCCACATTATTGTTCTGCGGGCAACCGAATGTCAAGTTCTGATGAGTGCCTTCTAATGCCGCTTGCCCGTTACGTGTAACTAAAACTCTTGGAAGCCGTTTTACAGATGCACTGTCGGACTAGGTGGCCCGGTCTAATCTCAGAGCGGCCCTCGCGTTGACTTGGGAGTGGACACGTCATTCGCACATGATAAGCAGGAATGCATGCGAGGAGGCTGGAGCTTCGCCAACGACATGTTTTAGTCATCTGTAGTGAGATATATCTTCTAGTTGGGTCGATTCTTGATTTCCAATATCCCTGTTCAAAGTCGATCACAGTTGTCTAGAGCGGTCGAGCAGTGTGATGCGGTCCAAATTAAGTGAAATTGTAATGCAGCTTCTTTCTTCGCAGATGCGCGCTTGTGTTCTTCTCAAGACATTTTGGCTGCACTAGAGCACAATTATTGTCAATGAAAGTCAAACACTATCTTAAATTTCCACTTTACGTCATTTACAGAATACGGCTCGAGCGCTCTAGACAAGTGCGATCGACTCAGTACAAAGGGTCAAATTCGCCACTGGCTGCCACACAGCACCACCGTCACACTTGAGGCCGAAAATGACGTCATATTTTTACATGTATTTTACGTCTATTTTTAGCTACTGCATTAAATCCGATAACTGGATTCATGTAACTGGTCAAGTTATCGTGTGCCTTCGTCCGCGCTTGGCAGGTAAAGATTCGCTGTCGCCAGGTCGGTGACGTAGCATCGGCACCGGCCGCAAATGATATGCATGCTCGCCAAAATCTCGAGCTCGCTGTTCACGTTGCAGACATGTGGTTGCGCTCTGCTTACCCAAACAACGTGTGTATCGATTCCTGTTTCCTAAGCTGTCTGGAGCAGCACTTTTCGCAACAAGCCTTGGCCGAGCTATTTGCGGTCGGCCAACGACTGGCGATATTTGTAAGGTTGGTCGTTATGGCGTTTCCGTTTTTTGTTTTTCTCTCCGTGCATGTGGGAGCAGCATCTTGCTATCGCGACTGTACGGCTGAAGACAAATTTGTTCAGAAGTGGGCTGCTTTCAATTTATCCGAACATGCCAGATTTCACATGCAGGACTCAAAAACATTCCACACGTGCGCGTTATATGACGACGTGGATGCGGCGAGAGCATGCGCCAGGCGATAACGGTTTTTTGGCTTTGCACATAGTCTATTTCACTTGCTGAAATAAAAAAGGGAAATATTATATTACTGAACTGTAATTGGGGCATCTCTTTATTTTGCCTGAAATATTCGAACAGCATTCGGAGATTTTGTAAATGCTATTGGGGTAGGTTTCTGTATTTTTTGCTGCTACTAAGAAACACGCCAGTTCCTTTATATGAATATCGCGTATCTCTAATGGTACGCGGCACGGCCGTGAAGCCGCGCCACCCATGATTGTGCATGCTCCGCAACTGCTTCAAAGATACGATAATATACGGGTTGGTTCAGTTAAAAGAGCTATGGCAGATATTAAAAACATGCTTTTTCTTTTTTAATAACGGAGAGCGTTTATGTTTCCGTTTCGTTCAACAGAACACACGTATGACACGTCATCAAGCTTCTTTTTTTATATGAAATATATTC
Organism: Amblyomma maculatum; assembly: GCF_055883805.1. Lineage (NCBI taxonomy): Eukaryota > Metazoa > Arthropoda > Arachnida > Ixodida > Ixodidae > Amblyomma > Amblyomma maculatum. Next base: position 32,104,532 of record NC_139349.1, on the reverse strand, counting down.
TGTTAAACGTTCACATTAGGCTCGGCATTTACTTAAGGTTTTAGCCACACTGTGTGATTAGGGCATTTGACTGCTGATGCCAGACCCGAATTAAGAAACCATAGGTGGTAGAAATTATATGAACTCTCTTCTATTGTGTCCCTCATAGCCGAATTTTTTGCGGAGCGTTAAATCCTATAAACCATTACCATACAATATGTATAGTATAGTATAGTACAGTACAGTACAGTACAGTACAGTATAATATAGTATAGTATAGTAATTACCATAGAATATGTATATGTATAGTATAGTACAGTACAGTACAGTACAGTACAGTACAGTGCAGTATAGTATAGTATAGTATAGTATAGTATAGTATAGTATAGTATAGTATAGTATAGTATAGTATAGTATAGTATAGTATAGTATAGTATAGTACTGTGGCCCTCCAGAACTCAATGATGATGACGTTTAACGTCAAGTTAGCTTTCACGGTGAATTAAAAGGCGCAACTTAACGCGGCCATGGACAAGGCAGCTTTTCTCTTTGCAACAAGGCCTCACCTATAACGCTTGGTTGTTAAGAATTACTAGTGATATTTATTTCGTCTGTCGTCTAAAAGTTTGTGCTTTAGAAACCTACTAGCAATGCCCCCTCCCGGCTGACGGCAGCAAATTAGCGTAAAAGCCTGGCTGTTATGAATGCGCGCCGTTATCTTGATTTCATTGTTCTCAGCAGGCAGCTACACTCCGACAAGAACGGCGCTCGCGCACCAACTTGGCATCTACACAGGGTAAAAGAACCCAAAGAGCGGAGTTCTTTTAAAGGCGAGAGGGCGGTATAACGATCAGTATTCTCCTTTTCGAACGGCGCCCCCATACAACAGCGCCTTTCATTTCAATACAATGAATCTAGCGCTACATGACTTCAATTCTGCCCAAGCGCCTATACGCGCCGACAGCACAAGGATTTCTGGAGGTCTAAGGAGGTGCTGCGAAGCAGCGATAATGACGAACCCGTGCGTTTCCGTACAAATGAACCGCGATTAGAAGACGCCCCAGTGTCATTGCCTGTGTAGTATTGTGCGGACTTTTTCGGCGTAGGTTCGTGAGCTAACATTGTGCTGGCAAAAAGAGAGGAAGGGAAGAGATCGCCACCTCTAAAAAAGTGTGGTAAGTGCTTCTCGCCTGAGCTATTTCGACTGCCGTGTGTGCTTTTGTTTCCTTCTTTTTAAAAGTGGAGCGTGTCTACTAATCACCATTGCTTCTCGTTGTGTTTACATACTTAGGAAGGGGGAACTGCAAACTCGGTGCGCTGTGAGTACATTTAATGACTCGTGTACTGATGTGGTGTGATAAGCTAAGCGTTTTGGTGCATGCGCGCACTCTTTAGCTTGTGGCAGCCGAGCTGAGCATTAAGGAAGAAAATTGCAAGCCACAATTGAGTACTCGGTGTTTCGGTGCCGTTCTTAGGGAAGTAAGGATACCACTCAGGTGGACAGCAGTTATTCAGTAAACCCGAGTACAGAAAGCATTTTATTTATTTATTTTGAAAATACTGCCAGACATCGCAAAAGACGCAGTACAGGAGTGGGCATACATAGTAAAGAAATTAAAGCGAAAAATAGAAGCCTTACAAGATACATGGAAGATGAAAAGGCGAGAACACATTGATGTTTCGCCCCTTAGAACAGGTAAGTATTGGAAGCACAAAGGTGGTTATTGAGAGCTTGTACTACTGTATCAGGAGCCCAGATGACAAATACAACACAAGTCAGAGAGAGAGAGAGATAGAAGGCAGAGAGGTTAACCAGGAAACATTCCGGTTTGCTACCCTGCACTGGGGAAGGGGAATGAGGACTTTAAAGGAGAAAGATAGAAGAGAATGATAGGAAAGGTGAGGCGGTGAGGAGCACAGTCACAGTTTCTCAATCAAGTTTGTGTCTCTCATAAAACACATAAGTGCTTTGAAGGCTTTGCCGTTAGACGCCTTCTGTGGCCATGGGCCGAGGATTTTCTCCTCTGTGAAAGGACGGCTGTCAAGATGGTCCAGAGCCGAACGCAGCGCAAAATATATTGATAAAGACTAGAAGATGTCCTGAAGCTTCGCACAAACAAAAACGCTTTGCTTGAACTAATTACAGGCGCTTAAGTTGTGATAAGAAAGATTTGACAGTCAGAGATTGCACAGATTCAGAAGGCAGAGCGTTCCACTGGAGGATAGTTTGTGAACGCTTTTTTGACCGCTTCTGTTCTGAAGCTGTATTCTTTGATTTTTTTTTTTTTGATGATATGCTCGTGTGGCTCGCTAAGTAAAAGGCTCGACGTAGATGTTCCTGATTATACCGAGTTATTTTTTTATTGTAGAACAAATGCAAACATTTCATTCTCTGATAATACCGCCGCAGTTGTAAAGGTTCTAAATCAGCTTTTTCTACTAGAGCAGTTGAGGAGGTGCGCCAGCTGTATGAGCTGTGTATGAATCAGGCTGATTTTTGTAATATTTCGAGTTTCATAATATTAAGTTCAGTATAAGGATTCCACACAGCCGAAGCATATTCAAGAACCGGTCTTATAAAAGATTTTTTTAGCTATGAGTTTTATATCGTGAGTACACTTCTGCAGGGTCCTTCTGATGTAACAGCATTTGCATAGCCATTTTTTTTTTTGAACATACGAAACATGCTCATCCCTCCTGAGGTCAGACGTGGGAATTACACCTAAGTATTTGTTGCTTATAACGGATGACAGAAGGTGACCATTAGCGGAATAAGGAAAAATAAGGGGTTTCTTTTTGCGCGTTACTGCCATTGCTACTGTCTTTTTGTTGTTTGTTTTAATTTGCCATGTTGCGCACCAGTTTTCTATTTTGGCTAATAATGAATTTAGCAGAGATTGGTCATTTGAACTTCTAATTTCTTGATAGATGATGCAGTCATCTGCAAAAAGCTTTATTTTTACGTACACTTCTTTGACAATATCATTAATAAAACTAGAAAAAGAAGTTCAAGAGCTGACCACTGTGGGACACCTGACTTTACAAACATAGAACCAGAGCACGCTCCGTCAACTGATACACATTGCATTCTGGAAGAAGGGTATGCGGAATTTCATGCGAGCAGTGTGTCATCCCTAAGAATGTGTTGCAAATTTAATAATAACTTTGGGTGGGACAGACAAATAAACGCGTTTTCGAAGTCCAGAAGATCGTGTCTATCTGGCTCTGGTCATCTATTGCTGCAGCTTAGTTATGCACTGCTTCAACGAGTTGTGTGTCCGCGGACACCCCCGTCTGGAAGCCGTGTTGCCGGCGATCGATTAGACCGTGTTCCGCTAGAAAAGCAGATATGTGTTTGAAAATGATAAGCTCCATTATTTAGGAGCTTGTGCATAAAAGCGAAATCGGCCACTACGATGCAAGAAGTGATTTGTTCTCCGCTTTCTGTTTGGGTATAACTTTCGCATACTTCCACTCATTGGATAGGGCTGCTTGGGATAAAGATGTTTAAAAAATGGCGGATAAATACTTAGAGGACCATTTTGCGTGTCTTCATAGGAAAGTATCTGGTATCTCGTCAATTCATAGTGCTTTTTTGTGTCAAGGTACAATAAAAACGATAAGAAGCGTTGTTTTGATATACATACATTATTGATAGGATGATTGTTGTCGTGGCATATGAAATGTGGGCTTTTGCGATCATCAGTTATAAAAATGGAAGAAAAGAACTTGTTAAAGAAATTTCCAATTTGTAACTTGTCTGTTACAGCTTCTTCGCCTATATTCGTGCCACAGAGGGATTCCTTTCTAGGCGAAAAATGCCACCAGAGCTTGGCAGCCGATGAAAGAAAAAAATGCTTCATCATTTTGAAATTTTCATAAAAAACGTATAAAATTGTTCAGTAGTAAGCATGCGTGCAGTAAGTTAGTAACGCATTGCTTTCGAGTTGTCTGCATTAATTTCAAGGGCTTCCTTTCTTTTAGCTGAGATTAGCTAAGAAAAAAATACGATAATATATGATTCATTGAAAATCATAGGTTGGAGGGAGGAGGTGTACAGGCATGTAAGCTCCAGTTTCGTGAGGGATTTATATTGACGAGCAGAATTCCTTCCTCCAATGGCAGTTTAAGTTTTCCTTTGACATATTAATTCTTTGCATGCTTGCCAACTACTTGAAGTTATTCGGCTCATGGCCGTATTTGTTCAAACGAGATGTCGAGTAGCCATCAAGCGTTGGCTTCAAGCACACCACGTGCTCAAACGTTCGCTGGCGCATCCGACTGCTGGCGTGCCTTAGCGTTTTTGAGCGATGACACTAAGTGGGTCACTCGATCAAAGTTGCAACGTGAACTGGTCGCGTGCCCTTGCCTTTGAACTGTATCGCGTAAGGACGAAAATTGATGAAGAACGCGATATCTAGAACAGTGTGCCGGAGGGTTGGCTGTTCAAAATGCGGGGAGGTAGACTGTGATGATGTCCGGGTGGTCTAAAATAAAGGGAAGAGATAGAGATTGGATTGGTAAAACGTTTATTCGGGGCCTGCAGTAGAACGCGCGCTCGCGCGCGCGCGCTCCGGACGGGGCCTACGTCGTCCTCTGGGCACCGGCCGCGCGGCCTGGGTCCCCGCTCGCCGTGGCCGGCTCGCTGGTTCCCTGCCGGGCCAGTGCCTTGATGACCTGCTGGACGGCCCAGAGTTGCTCCTCTTGATTATCGCTCCCTGCGGCTGCTTCCAGTCGCGGTGGGATCCTCCCAGACTTAGCTTCTTCCTGGTACTTGGTACAATTCCACAGCATGTGTGCGAAGCCGGCCTTCTCCGTTCGACAGACTCTGCATTTGTCTGTCGGGTGCGTCTCGGGATACATTCTATGCATCAGCGACGGACTGGGGAGTGAGCCCGTCTGTAGCTGTCTGAATAAAACGGCTTGCTCTCGACTGAGCCCCGAGCAAGGGGGTGGAAGAGTTCTGCGAGCTAGGCGGAACACTTTGGTTATTTCGTTGTAGTCGGTCATTCGGTCTTTGGTGCTGAACCACAGAGATAGAGAGAAACATTTTATTTATAAAAAGCAGGATTCATCCGGTGCTTAAAAATCGTTAAGCCTCTAGATTAGGATTGGAATTGGGGAGATAATTACGGACTCAGAGGGGTATAGAAAATCGCACAATATTGCGACCAGTTTCCGTAGAAAATAGCAAACGTTTAAGTGCAGTATCCTAAATATGGTTATCGATGCTCACTGCACGAATAGTGCCCGATCACGAGGAATATGGTTTTAGAGTTTGTCTACAGAACTAGCGCAATCTAAGTAGACAAAAGGAAAATTGGTTGCCCGTCTCTGCTGCATAGATGGTAGACTTAGTGATCTGATAATCCTTCCTCTGCTATTTGCACTTGGATAAGCGACTGTATACAATGCTCCTAGCGCGCGTGTTCGTCGGCACTTGCTGGGCATTCAATCAGGGCAGCCGCACGTACCCATTGATGCAGTTGTCGTAACGCGGGCCTATCACTTATCCAGAACAAAACCGTGAGTCGTTTGAGAGCAGAAAGTTGGGTGAGTTGGTTTACATGCGTACTGAAATGTTCGCGCGTAAGCACAAGGACAAGTCGAGAAAAACAAGGACGAGCGCTATCCTCGTCCTTGTTGTTCTCCAGTTGTCTTTGTGTCTACGCGCAAACTTTTCAGTATGCAAGTCGTTTGAGAATAAGCATTCAGACAAAGTCGATGGCAAGCAATTTCCAAATAGGAAGTCTAAGATCTAGATAGGTGGAGAGAAAGAAAGTGTAATTATGTGTCGGCAAGCGCCAGAGCTGGTTTTCTTCGTAAGCGTATCGTTTAGCCAGTTTGGACGCAAAGGGGAATTTTCCTTTAATTTTTGACGTTCGTGGGAAACGTTTAGTATAATTACTCTTTGAAGTAATTATGATTGATAAGAATGTAGTGAAAAACAAGACCATGCAAGTGGTGAGGACTGAACTCACTACCTCTAAATGTCACGTACGATGCTCTAGCAGCTGAGCTATATCTTCTGCTCTTAAGTCTTCAAATTTCGTGGGTAATTATGCGGTTCGTACCCTGACCTTGGGAATATTAAAGGGAAACTGCACCGGTTTTAGAATTTGATGCGCTTCAGAGGATAGAATCTGCAGGGTTTGTATGTTAAGTATACGAAATATTTTGGCTTTAGCTTTTGAAATAGTGACGTAATCATCGATTAAAGTTGCTATCCCGTTCAGGCTTCTCCGTAGTGCACAGCGCTTGAGGGCGGGATGTCAGTAGCAGACGACAGGAGTACGACAGGCGGTAGTGACGTCAAGGACGGCGTCTACCTCTCTTCCGCTTCTATTGCCCGAGCAGGCCGTGCACCACCTGTCGCTTGCAGGCTACGCAGTGCAACCTTTTTCTTGTCTCGCGCTTGTTTTCTTCTTGCTAACGGTACCGCAAGCTTTTTCAGTGCATCTTGCATTGTTCTTCACGAAAAGAACGACCATGCCGTGGTTCTGCACAGCCTATGGCTGCACAAACACTGGCGGCCGAGAGGATGTCGCGTTTCATAAATTCCCAAAGGAGCGCAAGCTATCGGCGCTTTGGGTTGCCGCGGTCAAGAGGAAGGATTTCAAGCCTACAAAATCATCGGTGATCTGCTCAGATCATTTTCGCGACAGTGACTATCACCAAAGCTTGTCGTTTATGCGATCTTTTGGGATACCAATCAAATCTGCGCGATTGAAAACCGGTGCTGTGCCTTCTGTCTTCTCACACAAGAGCACCTCTCCGCCGCCAAGAGCTGCTTTCGCAAAAAGAAGAAAACTCGAGGTAAGAGGTGTAATACATCATATTGCTCTTCTGTTCTGTTTACGTTTTTGTTCTGTGGGGCAGATGGGTGGCCGGGCAGATGAATGAAACAGGTGAAAGTAAAACTATTCAGCATTGGCGCCCGCTGACGCGGCTGGAAAACTGTGAGAGAGTAGGACGTTTTTTTTTTTTTTTTTTTTCATGATTAGGCTATCGGTGCGATCCGGAAAGAGTCATCACACTGCTGAATCGATGAATGGAAAGGCAGCCCTTATTTGCTCATGAAAAGTTTTCTTCAGGAAAACGAACAGTTTTGGACCTCTATACGTTTTGCACTTGGCGATCCGATACTTGGCGGCGATGCCAAGTATGAACTTTTTAAAATGGAAGTCAGAAACCTATGTCATAAAGGAGAACGCACATCCTAAACTCGCCTCTGCTTTGTTAAATTAAGTTTCTTATGTCATGTTTATATCTTATGGCCATTTTCTTATTTTCAGGTTCTTGGAGAGCTCCTGGGAAATTCAACTATCCCAATTAAGAAAAGAAATCGGGTCAGCGTGATGTCTGTGGTCGAAGTCGTGATGTTAAGCGCAGCTAAATGAAGTGTGCTAAACTCGCGACATGGCAGCGCGTGACTGCCGATAGCTGTCCTAGCGTTTCGGTATTTTTACCGGTGTTCTAAATGGGATTACGCGCGCGCATCAAGGTAGCGGCCTGGCTTCTCGTCGATACCGCGCTCCCGCGTTAATTTGCTAAATCCCGCCAGAATAAAATGTATACGTACTCGAGGTTGCGGGAGCTGAGAGCATGACTTTTGCTGTTCTTGCTGGCATATAAATGACTAAATTCACGCAACAAAACTGGGGCGACGGCTCGTCTGGATGAGTTCATTTGTTTACAATCGTCACATCAAGCGCATTGACGTGACACTGCTTCGTTCGAGTCTGGCAGGAGATTTAGGGCACTGAGTAACGCATATATGTTCAATTGAGAGCGGATCACAGGCGCATACAGCAGTGCAGCGCAGCGTTACGTACCAGTGTGAATTTCCCATGCGGGAAAAAGTTAGCGCTGTCTCCTCGCTCGTCATGTCGCCGCTGCCGCCAGTGTCACCTTGCTCCGAAGCCGCCGCTGGTTCGAACAAGTACGGCTCAATATCATATTCCCCTGAGCAGCGTGATCGTTGCATGTTCAGCAGCATACATCCACAGAAAAGCACGCGCGTGCATGTACAATCGCTTGGACCGCCGCTACCACTGAATGGCACGCTGTCATTGACGTCACGGCGCGCTTGACCAATCACAGGAAAGAGCGCCACTTTCAAAACGCCCCACTGCGTTAGTGCACGTTTTTCTGATTAAAATGTAGTTTGCGGTCACTTATGACTAAATTTAACGTCGTATTCGTGTTCAGGGGGTCGTAAACTGTATATCTGTATTCCGAACTCTTTATTTTTAAGAAGTGATGCAGCTGCCCTTTAAGCAGCACGAGCCTCGATCACAACGGCGAACGTACTGAACCCTGTATTACCGCGAGTGTCATATGTATTGTAAGTTTGTAACAGAACGGTGAACGTGAAAGCTGTTCGAGAACCCTCTTATGTTACTTTGGGATTAACACTTGCAGAACCGAGGACCTCGTCGAGCCTTTGAGCAGACAAGAGTAGGAAAGATGACGAGTCTCAATTTCTCTGCGCTTTTCTGCTCATCGCTGGTGACAGCAAGGTTTGCCTTGACAGGTTGGACAGGGTTTGTAGGGCTACTTAGGAATCAATGAAAAAGGACCAGCGGGAAAGGCGGAACTTCTTTAACGCCATGAAGCTTAATTATTGTGGAATATGTGCTCCCGGCAGCAGGAAAACATCTGGCTTCTCGAGGAGGCATAATATAGCAGAGGAAGAACTCTGCAGACAAGCTGAGCTATTGGTGCCAATGTGATACTTTAAGAATAATTTTGGAATAAATAGCTCCGACTAGCTCGCAGCAGCGCTGCCTGTGGCACGAGTCTGTTCGCAGTTACAATGGTATTAACTCGGGTGAGAGGCGAGAGTATGCACGGAGCAACAGTCGGAGCTAGTAGTTTGGGCGGCTGAGTAACAGTAAAGAGTTGCGGGAGGTTCCCAGCGCTGCCGAAGTTAGATTTACTGAAGTTTTTGTGAACCGGGTGGAGAAAGCACTTCCTTTTTTAGGAAATGAAGCCAGAGATGGGCTCCCATATAGTTTTCTTGGTAGGCGATGACACATAATGGGAGGCATCCTGTTTCCGCTACTGTTATCGAGGCACCTTTGGAAGGTCAAGACAGATAAACAGGCAGTTGTTCCTCCCTGGTTCCAGGGACATCTTACATATCGGAGGTAATGTGTGAAATACTTGAAAAGGATGTCCTAACCGTCTTTCAACACAGGTTTTTTAAAGCAGAGCTACGGAGCATAATTCTAAAAATCATCAGATTCCCGCCTTTCGTCTCCAAATACGCGACGTTGTAGCATTTCTATCACAGAGATGTTTTTTGCATCTAGTCTAAAGTAGTGGGTAACGAGGTGTATTGGAACTGGCTTGAGGCCTTGAGTATGAACCGACTGACGGAAGCCGGGTTTTAATTCGCATGGCGGTTCTAACAATTAAAAATAAAACTTGACGAATGCTCGCTAAAGCTCGTCTGTGCAGGCCCCGTTTCTTGTCGCTCGTTCATACTAGGCGCAGCTAACGTCATTATCAGAGTCAAGAAAATAAGTTTCGAAGCGGCAATGCATGCTCCGCATACACCCCTGGTATATGTCTTTATTCCACATCGCGAAACATAAACTTCCTTAGCGTATTCTCGGCAGTTTAAACAAACATGGACGTAAGGCTCCGGAAAGTGAGGAGAAGTGGAGTAAAGTGCATGTACTTTTCCCACAGATATCGAGCGAGTTAGAACTCACTTTCTTTGTTCGTGGCAAAACTGGAGCAGCGACCGCAGGGTACGCGTAATGCTATTTTAATGTCCTAAGTATACTAAAGACAGAAACACTGTTGTCAAGTTCTGTTCTGTATTAATACACTCGAGAGAAGCCTCAAGAGCAAGAAAAATATATAACCCGCCCTATTCCCTATTAACTTTGCTCAAATCTTCATCCTAAAATGTTTGTCGTCTAGGTTAACGTGATCCGATATCAGGTATAAACTTCCCCCAAGGTAAACACTGCCCTATTATCTCGAAGTTTGTTCAAAATATTTAGGAGCAGTCCGCTAAAACATTGTCCACCGCGGAAGCTTACGCAAGTCATTACCTCGTTTAAGCTCACTTTTTAGAAAAATCGACTGCGTTCAACAGTCCTTAAAAAAATTGTTGTTAGAAAAAATAAGCTTCTTTCCAAACACGGGAAGAAGCAGCCACTCTTGGCCTTGAAATTTCCATGATCGCAGTGTGTCGTGGTTAATTAACTAATTGCGTTAATAGAAAGCAGAGAACTCCCGCAAGGCTGCCTGCGTTTGGCTAAGCTTAATTCGATTGATCACATCATCGTCGTCTCCACTTTTCATCGAAAGTTTCAGCACGTTGTGAACACTATCATGTGCGTCATTAATTGAATAATAGGTTGTGATGTCGCCCATTCTAAATATATATGGAGAGAGAGAAAAAAAAAGAGAAATAAGCCGCGCTTTCTTGATAGCGTTCACATAGCTATGTCCTGAAATGCTCGTGTACATAGGGAAGGCGGGCGCTGTCCCGCTAGGCGAACAAATTGTGCTCCCGAAAAAAAGGGCTCGCTCGTCACATTTTTTCTATATTTTGTTGCCCCCTCCTTGTCTCAAATGACGAGTAAAATAACTGTTCGAATGTAGCTAAAACGTAACCGCTCCTAATGATTGGATCTTGCTACACGTTTGACAGTGACGGTAAATAACTTTTGATAGTTCACCGGGAAGTTTAGTTGTGACAGGTTTAAGAAAAGGAGGCTACCAAAAGCTGCGTACTGGGCGCAGTCCGAAAAGCTTTTCTCGAAGAGAAATTTAGGGCTGTTCCCGGCTTCGTTCATTGCCATTTTGTGGTGGAATCGATAACGAATTCACTACAGGTTCACACGAGTGGCGGGTGTATTTCGGGCGCTGTTTTCTTTTTATCGTGCCAGGGACCATCCCATTGGCAAAACCTAGTCGTATTCGCTTAGTTAACTAATTGTTGCCCTCATCAGCTAGCATATGCCCCCACAAGGTGGTGCAGTGGTTAGGGCGATTGGCTTCTGTGCCCAAGGATTCGGGGTGGAATCACGGCCGCGACTGCAGCTGTGCGATGAGCTGTGCGATGTCACTGCATGTTAAAGAACCCCAGATAATCGAAATTTCCTTAGCCCTCCACAATGCGTCTCTCATAGCCTGAGTTGCTTTGGAATGTTAAACTCGTAAACCAAACTATAATCAGTGAGCATATATTGCCACCTCGCCAAGAAACAGCTTATACCTTCTCGTAGTGCCATGCGAGCCCCGTGCGGATATTCTCCTTGCTTGCCACGACGAACCGACGTCTGGTCATTTGAGTTTCTCACGGACGCTTGCTCGAGTGCGCAGCATGTATTATTGGCCAGGACTCTCCGCGGCTGTGAAACGCTATGTAAGCAGCTGTCGCGAATGCCAGCGCCGTAAAACACCGCCCCTGAAGCCCGCCGGATTTCTCAAGCCCGTTAGAGCACCACGTATTCCGTTCGACCATATCGGTATCGACCTCCTTGGAGCTTTTCCTTTGTCGCAGGCGGGAAACAAATGGATAGTAGTCGCTACTGACTACTTGACTCGATACGAGGCAATCCCTTATACCACAGCTTCCGAAATAGCCGAGTTTTTCATGCACAACATAGTCCTGCGGCATGGCGCCCCTTTGTACGTCATTACCGACAGAGGGACAGCTTTCACTTCGCAGCTCATCGACCACATATTTCAGCTGAGTTGCACGACCCATCGCAAGACCACAGCGTACTATCCACAGAGCAATGGTCTTACCGAAAGGTTGAATAAGACGATTGCGGACATGTTATCAATGTACGTTGATGTGCAGCACAAGACCTGGCGCGAGGCGCTGCCGTACGTCCCATTTGCGTATAATACAGCCTTACAAGAAATAACGCGCTTCACACGATTTCGACTTGTGTACGGAGGAGAAGTTCACAGCATGCTTGATTCCATGCTCCCGTACCCAGATGGGTACCAGCTTTCCCTGATGCCCAGCAAAATGACATCCACGCTGAGGAAGCCCGCCAGCTCACCCGTGTGCACATCAGGCGGCAGCAGACCTCTGACGCGCACCGCCACTACCTCCGTCACCGCTAGGTTAATTACAAATCTGGGGACCAAGTCCTGGTGTGGACACCAGTTCGCCGTCCAGGTGGCAGCCGACCTCTGGCGTGCACCGCTACAACCACCGACATCGCCAGGTTGACTACAAACCCGGGGACCAAGTCTGTATGTGGACACCAGCTCGCCGTCCAGGCTTGTCAGAGAAACTCATTTCCCGCTACTTCGAACCGTACAAAGTGTTGCGTCGTGTGAGTGACCTCAGTTATGAAGTTATTCCAGACGGCGCCGCACAATCAAAACGTTGAAAGCCCAGCTCGGACATTGTGCACATTGTGCGGCTAAAGGCGTACTACCAGCGATAACATACGGCCGCCTGCTGTGACATTGTGTTGTTTTTCACACCATTCTTACCGGCCCTCTTCATTTTTTTTTTTGGTAGGGGGGGGGGGGGGGGTAATGCTACCCAACGTTTCCAGGTGGCGCATGACTGAAGGAGTGAAGGAAGAAGAAATTAAAAGGACGACAAAGTGTTGCTTGCGCGTTTGCGTCTGGGCTGCTTGCTGCCGTAGTGTCTGGGCTAGCCCTCTGCCATAAAAGCTATCCTTGATATCCCGAATTACTGTGTACGAGACAATATAGTGCCAAAATGGCGGAAGCGAGATCCATTCTGTTATTATGTCATGACTGTAGTTCTTCAGGCCTCGCTGGCGTTTTGATGGTTTCTGAAATGCTCTGATCTAGAGACCCAGCGTAGGCTGGTAACTCAGGCAAGAGCGGCAGCCTAGGCCACTGGGGTCTTGAAATGAAGACTCCACTCACTGCTCCCCCCCCCCTTTTTTTTTTCTTTTTCTTTTCTTTTTCTTTTTGAAATAAAGTTTTCTCTCTCTCTCTCTCTCTCTCTCTCTCTGATGGTTTCGTTTGTATTTCTGCATATTGTGAACACGTGGCAGCTTGCAGTAGGAATAATCGGACAAATAATGGATAGTATGCAGATAATTCTGTAACACAGTATAATCAGGATTTTTTAAAGTATGTTAGACGCTGGTTTACACTCAAAACAACGCCGTTCAACATTCACACTCACGTTGCTGCCTTGACTGAGAGCTTGATTCCTAATGTTAAGTTTACGTTTTCTTACCCTGTGCATAAGATATCCGTGGACGATTCTGATGTTCCTTCTCGATCCTATGATTAATATAAATCGCCGCACAAGAACGGCACGTTATCTACATGCCATCTGGAGTGAGTTCGTTCCACGATAACTACGTGAAATACTGGTGCATTAAATGAAACAAAGTGCACACAGTCCAGCGATTGTCGTGTGACTGTTTCCGCTTCCTGTAAGCAAGTGAAGCTTATTTCCTCTCATTCTCGGTACGCTTACCTTTTTCACTACTAACAACTCTTTATAGTGTCACAACACAGTGAACTGCATTTCAGTTTGACGACGCTTTGTAACACGGTACATGTTTCTAAACAGCAACCACTTGGTGAGCGCGGAAATGGCGCATGCGCACGCTGAAGCCGTCGGCGCTAGCGCGGAGGACCACGGCGACGACGGGACGGGGTCGGCTGGTGGAAGATTAATGTCGCACTGCGGTCCCGCTCCGGAGCCAATGAGGGGAGCGCCAACTGTTGCGCCCTCTCGAGCCAGGTCTGCTCTCCGATCAACGTGTAAGACCCCCTCCACCGCAGCCGCCGCAGAATAATCCTTCGGCCACGGCGATTCCGTATTCCGAACGGCAGGTGATTAACAGGAGCCGCCCAGACGTTGCCGCACACTCCATTACGCTTGGAGCGAGCGAGCGCGTGTAAGGGCGCATGTCTGTGTCTCTGTTTTCCTGACCGTAAGATTTCCAGCGCGACACCTCCGAGCTGTAGTCTACTCCCTCTCCACAGCTTCATCGCTTTCCTTCTCTTTTCGGCTTTCTGTTTCGCTTCGCTTGCGTGTCCTGAGTTTTTGTATTTAGTACCGTGAATCGCCTTGCTTTTTTGCTTTAGTGCTGGACGGTCGCTCCTCTCTCGTTCTTTTCTCTTTTTTTTTTTTGAAAGCCCTTTCATTTTTTGTTATTTTCTTGTATTGAGTCACGCCTGGAGAGCGAGTTTCTAAGCTGTTGCTCTTCGTTGAGTGAATGACAAATGTCATGTTCTGTTTCTACAAGGAAAAACCATTTGTTGCCCTGACATGTTTTTTTTTTGGTTATTGGTTCACTTGGTTCAGCACTGAATGTGGCGAGCACAGGCGCTGCTTGCTGACTTCTTGCAAAGTAGGTCGCGAGTTCCTGCTAGGCTTGCGCAGTCAAATCAACAATCCGCTAACGCATACCACTGGGACTTTTGAAAGTGCTGCTTCGAAAGCTCCCCAGCGGGTGCTGCTTGAGAAATATCTTCCATACTCGTGTGCATGCAGGCTCACGTCTGCGTACCACTGGCATCGGGCAGTGAATCTCCAAGTGTTAGCAGCTGCCTTGAGACTCTGGCTCGACATGGCTGCGCACATTGTGTAAAGACAAACAGGATCACTCTATTGAAAAAGAGCCCCTTCTTAGCAGCTGCAGCGAAGAGGAACAATGCGAGCCGTTATTATCAAACAAAGCAAACTTATTAGCTGTATATGTCCATCTTTTAAAATGTGAAAAACAAAAAATAAAAACTGGGTAGACAAAAACAATGTCTACAGAGCACCAGAGGTATATAAAATGTCTAGACAGCCCATAGATAATTTTACAAAGGAAGGGAACTATGAATATTCCAAACTGAACATTAGGAGTTCATATCAATCAATATTTTATTCATGACGGCTACATGAGACCGGCTTGCTTAAGGGGCATATCATTTTTCCGAATATTTCTCAATGAGTTTCTCCTCTTACAAAAGCAACCAAGTAAGCGAAGCGTCGCTTTGGCATTCACTGCGTGTGCGGTTTGCGACCATTTCTCTCGATTTATTCGAAGCAGCTGCAAAATATATATATATATATATATATATATATATATATATATATATATATATATATATATATATATATATATATATATATATATATATATATATATATATATATATTTATATATATATATATATATATATATGTGTGTACATATATATCAACCGTACACTTCCTGCAGTTCCTTAGGCTGCGCCGAAATTTAATCGACATTATGAAGACACAAAATGCATTGTCAGCAGGTTTAGGCAAATATGCAAAAAGGTGTCACTCTATGCATGGTTACTCAGATTTTAACTTCGATGCAATTTTTCGAGCTAGACTGCTACAGAAATTAAGCAGATGCTAGCTTGATATAATGATATTCACACACGTGAACATGGCACTAGCACGTTTGTAAAACATCGCGGAATATTTAGTCCCGAATATGATTTATAATGCGTGCCGCATTGAGGGCACCGCCCCATGCGTGTTTATCGTTCATGTCCCACGCATTATAAATTATAGCCTTTCAATTAGGTACCATAACCTCAATTACCAACATAAATTGCAATAGCAGGTATTTGGCCTTGGTATGAAAATTCAAAATGTCAATTCACAGTCGAAATGCCAATTCACAGTCCTGCAGAAGTATCATAAGCAGTTATATTATTGCTGCGTCAGGCATATCGAATCTGTCGAGTAGGCACATGTTATGTGGGGCATCTTCAGTCGTACTGAATGGCATGATGAGCATGACGACACAACATGTAAAAAAGAACGCTGCACTAAAAGAACGTTGATCTGACGCGGGGAAAACGATCAACGCAGTAGCGCATGTGGCGTCCCCCGGAAACCACAGAGCCCGCGGCGACAAATGCATCGGCGCCTTCGATAAGGATGTTCGATACACATGTGTAGCACAATACGTTGGGCAGGAAGCTTAGAAGAGAAAGGAAAAGAGTAGAGTAGGGAAGAAAACGCATCTATACAGGATACGGTTAGGAGCCGCCGTTTTCTCTGGTCCCGAGTGGCGGACGATAGCGACCGGCTCTCATGGCGAAAACCGCCCGCGGCGCCGCAGCGTTGGGATCCCGACAAGGGCCTCTGTCGACACAATAGTCTAGTCCGAATCAATAGCAAATGGGTGCGCGTTAGGCAATGACGCATTTAGAGTGGCTGCGCCAGAGCAAAAGAAGGAAGGGAGGAAGTGATGGGGAACAAGAAAAGGGAAAACTCAGGGCAGGTATCACCACCGACACACCGTCGCCAGCATACCTGAAGGCAAGCGTGCAATCCAGAGGCCTATCAGGTGTTCACGTTTACGAGCCTGATAAGAATTGTGTCATCAACGCGCAGCGCAGCTGCCCTGGCCATGCTGTGGGCAAAATACTAGTAGCGAGGGAAAAAGCGAGCAACCGCATCTTCGCCCTGCTTACGGCCGCCAACAACCCACAACACCGCGTACAAAGGAGAGGGGACCGAGATAAACACGGCCACATCACCGACGCGTGGGAAGTGCTGCTACGGGTCCCCAAAGCCCATCTCGCGTCGTTACGAGAAAGCCTCAGTAGCCTCCGCCGCCGCAAGCGCGGTCTCTTTCTTTCTGCCCTTATTGTGGGACAGATAGACGGAAGAAAACGGTCGCACAATCTGAACTGCTTTGCAGTTTGTTTCATCTCGTTGGAAAAAAGAAGGTATCCAGCGAAGGTGCGCAGAGGAGCATGTTTTCTCGTCTCCGAAGTGAGCAACCCCCCCCCCCCCCCCCTCGCTTCCCCCCTCCCCCCCCCCCTCCAGAACAGCACCGGAAACAAGCGTCTAATGGCGCCCCGAGGCTCTGTCCATGGTCCGTGTTCGCAACATTTTGGCAGCGCGCGGCCGCTTTCCGCCTACTAGTTTACGTGTCCACCCTTCGCCAACTAACGCTCGTTACAATGGCAGTAAAGGCGATCCGCCTCGTGGTCGTGTATGAACGACGGCGTCCAAACGCCTATCTCTGTGCCGAGCGCGTGCGCGGCGCCAGCGCTTCATGAAGGCGGGATGGCGTCGAAGCCGCGGAGGAAAGTATAAGGTATCCGGGCAACTTTGCGGAAATGGAGGGAAGGGCTATACAGATGCGGACGGTCGGGGAGGTGCCTCCCGAAGAATCCGCGATGCTCGGGGAGATGTAATCGCCAACGGTTGTTGTAATACGCCTCTATTCGCTCTCCACTCGCCTTCGGGGCACGGGAGACACGCCGCGTGGCATTCTCTTAACAGCGCGAATGCAATGTTGCACCAAGCGGGAGAGAAGTAGCCCCGAAGCGCGCACTACAACGGAGCGTGCGCCCCTGACCCCCGTTTGTATACAGCCCGAGAATCGTTTTTAAGGGCGCCTTCCTCGTTCGCAAATACTTTCCGCAGGGGTCTTTTTACGTGAATGCTCCGGTTTGACTCGATAAGCGGCGTCTCGTTGCGAAGCGCTCAGTTTTACTTCGTGTCGCGCTTCCTTGGCTTGGACGTTAAAGCGAATACTGTAGGCATCGTAACCACTGGATCATGCCAACTTGCACTCGCTCTTCTGGAATAAATACTGAAAGAAGTCTGAATCCTCAATATTATCTTTACAGGGATGACATTACGCGGGCAGGACCATCGCATATTCATCTCAGTTGCAGAAAATTACGCTGGTACAGTATGCGTGGAATATCGTCTTTACTGCTAGAGCCCCAGCTAAAGACTTTGCCCTGAGAAGATCGTCAAGAAGTTCCCGCTTAATATGCGTCGTTAAGCATCCGACCGCCTTTAGAGCCGTCATTGAAGAAAGTTTTAATAGGACAGCGACTGAAGCCTGCCTCTGAGATTAGTCGAAAAGCTCGAAAAGCTTTTAGAATGAGGAATTAGGCGCTGCTGCCCAGGAGACCAAGCTTGCTTCTGCAGTGTAGCATAATAGCTAAAACAGCCACTACAGTGCCTGTTAGCGAGAATCGAAATCCAGCGCATAGAGAATGAACGAACGCTTTTGAAGGTTCGCAAAAACTTTATGACGGTCGAATATTTAGTGGAATCCCTCAAGGTGGAGTAGATTTGTAATAAGGTGGTAATTACTCATTAACATTCGCCCAAGTTCAGCCATAGGGCTAGGAAGGAAAGCTATACAGCTTTCTCAGAATCTTCGTACTTAAACAAAAATTCGTACTGATCCGGGGATTGAACCCGTGTACCGCTTTCCCGGGCCAGTCGCTCTACCAACTGAGCTAACCAGGGTGGTCAGGAGAACTGATGGTAAAGCGAGAGCGAATTGATCAATAACTTGAACCACGGTTAGAGTTACTGATCAATTTTGTTTATCAATTCGCTCTCGCTCTACCATCTGTTCTCCTGACCACCCTGGTTAGCTCAGTTATTTATCAATTCGCTCTCGCTCTACCATCTGTTCTCCTAACCACCCTGGTTAGCTCAGTTGGTAGAGCGACTGCAGCGGAAAGGCGTTAGTCCGGGGTTCGATCCCCAGATAAGGAAAAAATTTTCTCTAACTACGAATTTTCTGAGGAAGCTGTATAGCTTTGTTTTATAGCCGTATGGCTGCACTTGGGCGAATGTTAATGAGTAATTACCCCCTTATTACAAATCTACTCCACCTTGAGAGATTTCAATAAATATTCGACCGTCATAAGGAAAATGAGTAATTACTCCCTTTTTACCTAATAACAGTACTGTGTAGAGTTTAGAAAGGCTGTGCGTATCATAAGCCAGACACAAAGGTCCCTACAGTACGTTAAACGTATTCGCTGGAACGCACCATGTGTGCGTTTCGTGTGAAAAGTGGGATGAATGACAGCCGCTACCTCATCTTCGCTACCTTACATCAAAACGCATGGGAAGGGTAATCTTTTTTTGACGGCATCATTAATGCATTAAGTTTTAGAAATCAGCATGTTTTATTCCTAATTATTTATGAGAAGACCATAAAAATACAGTTACACGTAATGAACTAATCTTTATTCGTTAAATCCCGCATGTTTCAACCCGAATTATTTATCGGAAGACGAAACCACAGAATTGGGTTGTAAGCCTTTTAACGAGACATTACGACACCCATAAAGCTGAAAATCTCTGCAGTGTAAAACAGAATCTCGCGCCCACTTCCTGACGACATTACTAGCTCCGCTGATAACATAAATACCCTGTTTATAACTCGGCAGCAGACCCTGTGGTCTGGAGACTTATGAACAGGGCTGTACATGTGGTACAGAGGCTACTCAGTTTTGCGTGTGTAGTAAATTTCTCTAAATGACGCATTGTTAGAGAAATCTTAAAGCACTTACGATACGATCTGCTACTCGGTGGCCGATGTTTACCAAAGATGCAGCGGCGACAGTGGTGGAATTTGGGGCTCTCGAGAAACATCGCAGCATACTCCATGCGATGAAAGCTTGGCCAATTGCGTGGTCTCAAGTTCGCTGGCTCTTACTTTCGACACTCGAATGAATGCCATCGCCTTTAGTTTAGTTCAGTAGAGCTGCTAACGGCGAACCAATACTAAAGACGCTCGAACAAAACGAAGAGAAAACGGAAAGCTCGTACCTTGATTTACTGTTCCTCGTCATTCGGGCTATATCTACTCGAAGACGAATTCCTCGATCTCTAATTAGCCGAGCTTGGGCCAGAGGCTGGCGCCAATGTCTTGAGACCTTTATCTCACCTCCCAACAAGTGTGCTTGCTCTTCCCTGCAGCGCTTTTAGGGCGAAAGCCTTTAATGGATCATACTTTTGTGGACAAAATGTGTCCCGCTTTTGCGGCGTTCTGATTGGCCAAGGCGGGATGACGTCATAGACGTCTCGACCAATCACAGATCACCACCACAGTATGCGCGAATGTGTGCCTTATATGACCATATGTCAATCAATGATCAATTACTGAATAATAAATAAATAATTACCAGTTGGTAACTAATTAAGTTATTCATGAATTGACTAATTAATGAATAATTCATAACGTAAGTAAAAAAGTATATGCTTACTTAATTACTAATTATTTATTATATTACTAAACAGTGCTAGTTGTGTAGCAGAATGCAGCACTCAGGCTTTCGCCTTTCACTACTTTAGTCGCTGAAGTCCCTTGCACTTTTTCTCTTTGAATCCACTCTTCAGCTCTAGTGAGCCGTTGGATTCCAGTTCTTCTCACTAAATGTTCTACCCATGCTAGTTTCCTTTTTTGTTGAAACATAGGGCGTAACGAATTCGCGTTCATTTTTTTACCCGCTCTGCTCTCTCTCTGTTTCCTTACGTTTACTATAAAATTTCTCTCATTTTGGTTGCTGCGGTGTGTTCAGTTCAAGCGTTTTCGTTCGGATCTAAGTCTTAGGCCTCTAATTGAGAAGCGGCGCTGTGCAACAATTTGCTAAAACACAATCGCCGAAAGTTTTTAGCATACGAGTTTCGGGCGGATGCCCATTACAAGATCAATGCAGGTATGGTATCCGTCTCACAGTTGGAAGATGTTGGGTTCTATATACAATATCACCGGGCATCGACTATAGCTCTCTAATAAGACCAAGATTTACCCGGCACGGTGCACAGGTCTTCTCTGGCGAAATGCTTAGAAAAACGTCTCAAAGCCGCACACGGGACTAGGAGAGATGTCTTGGGGAAGGGCTCCGCACATGAGTCGAAACCCCGGGGCTTATTTGACGTGTACTGACATCGCAAACACCGAGTGTTTTTGCATTCCACCTCCATCGAAATGCGGCCGCCATTATCGTAATCGAACACGTGACTTTGACATCGGCAGATAGATAAGCTTTATTTTTCATCAACTATAGAAAGAGATGAGGCTAAGAGTAGCCGAATGCCGAAACCATCGAACCACCACGGCGTTTTAGACTAGGTTAGGATAAGTTTGGTTGGCAGCGTTAGGGAGTTCAGTGGCCATATCCTTTCAAGGCTACCGCGCGGAACTCCCCGTAAGGTTGACGATACCTTCCCGGTCGATTCTAAACATTCCCAAACGCCGCCTTTCCGAGTAAAGGCGGTTCCTTAAAAGAGCGGTACCTCTGCCGCCGCCAGCCGGTCCCTCTAATGCCTTTCTCGTGTATGATGTTCTTCTTGCAGCTCCGCTTTATTTATTTATTTTTTTCTCTGATGCGTCGCGCATGCTGACTCGTCTCAAGGCGCAAGACATGCTGCTCTTGCTGCAGCTTCTCTCGAGCCTAATGACGCTTGGCAGGCGCGTTCAGCACCGACCTCTTGCCGCTGACAACTCGCGGCCGACGCTGACGAGGAATCGCAGCCCTCTTGTGGCCCGTTTGATCCGGGGTTTTTTTTTTTTTTTCCTCGCGTCATGTCTGCCTCGCCTTCACCGGGCCTTCTTCTCCCAGACGCCAGAAAAACCACTTGATTTCATTTACCGTGCATATCTCCGCTAGTTGAGAGGAAAGGCCTCTCTCGGGTACCCTGAAATGAACACTGCGGAGAAACCAGGGCCCAAGTGGCAGCGAGGAGATCTGGACCGCGTGTGATCTTTGAAACGTCGGCAATTTATAGTTTTTTTTTTTTTTCTTGTCTGCATTTTTTTCCAAGAGGGAACGGCGTTTCGGCAACGAAAAGAAACGATGACGTCGCGACGAGTTGTGATGTTTCGAAAAGAAGATGGGGGGTGAGAAGCGTTCAGAGAGAACGGCATTGCAGGAAAGCCGCCGCGACGACGCCGAAGGAAATTCTCTTTCGTATCTTTTCAGGCGGTCACTTGGGGACAATGGGAAGTCATTAGGAGCTTTCACGACGCTTGGTTTCCACGCTTGCGCGCGGTTCCTGGAAGCTGAGCAACACGTCGCACAAACACAAAGAAAGCTCGAATTTTTTTCCTTTCTTACTGATCTTTTTTTTTTTTTTTGCTCTTTGCCCTCTCAAGTAAAGTCGTTGTGTATATATTTACTTGCTTTATTCTCTTGGGCGATCGACAGTGGCATTCTGTTGTTCTCGGTTTATATCCGTTGGGCCGAGGTGCGCACTTACCGATATACCCGCTGTCGCCTACGTCGTTCTGAGAGAAGCCAAATTTTATCTACGCGCTTTAGGAGGACGAAACGCGGGACGAAGGAATGCGCTATTTCTTGCCAAGTTGCAGGATGTTCTTTCCGTGGGCGGCGGAAAAACAAATAATTGAAAGGTTTAGCTTACCGTGATCCGCGATTCGCTACGGTGATCCGCCACCGCGCGTTCCACTCCGCATGCCCAGATCCCCTTGACGCCGACAGATGGCAACACGTACTTGATGTCGGCACATAGACCTGCCGCGTCGGGACCAATCAGCTTGTGCGCCCCGCCCACACGTGGTAGAGGGTCGCGGTGGCGGATCGCGGATCACGGTAAGCTAAATCTCTCTAATGAAACAGGGCTGCTGACCGCAGTGCGCGCCTGTGACGCCATAGCTTAACGGTCCCGTGTTGCAGAAAGCCAGTAGTGGTCAGCGTCACCATCGAAAGTGTTGTTCATGATCCATTAATCCCAGAAACTTTATAAAACAGATAAATCAATTTAATACAACGTCCGAATAAGGCCACAAATTTTGAGGAGAAGCCTGCAACATATACAAATAAGAATATCAAAATACACGATTGAGAATAATTAAGGGCGGTTTGGAAGGAGAACTCAGGCCTTTTGTTTGCGAGTCGAACAAGCTATAGACATAGACCACGAAGGATCGTTCAGGCAGGCGCGTTAAACGGAGACATGGTGAGTGCATTCGAATCTGAGTTCTTGGCGTGTCTTGAAGACAATGCAGATGCTTACTGTAAATAAAGGTGCGCTAATTTGGAGTTGGTAATTGCGTATAAAGCTGCGTTCCCATATGAAGCAAATGCAGCTGTAAGTACAAGGAGAAAAAAGAAAGAATGTACAAAACAAAGCAAATCTCTGTCGAAGTCTGTCGTATGCTTAGATGGTGGTACGCAGCGGACAATAAGCCGGAGAAGCGAAGACGAGATCCCTTAACTCTTATCTCCTTCCAATCTTAAGACTAACCGTCAGCCTCTCCCATTTTTTTGTTTCTCGCTGACCAAAATTTGTACTATTAAGATGAAGGCCGTGCCATGACGTTGATGTAACCCTACTGCCAAGAAGTGTGTCCAAAACTGACAGCCCTCATAAAGGAAAATGTTATTTCCCTGCTAAAGGTAGACACATTGTTTTCTTGTTTGCAAGCATGGTCATTATATTACTCCAATCGCGATTAATATTATTCTTGTTATAATAATTCATTATTATTATTTTACTCCGTTTGCGATTGATATTATTCTTGCTATATTAATTAATAATTAGAATGGCAATAAATATTATTGAATAATTCTTCGAAATAA
Source organism: Amblyomma maculatum (assembly GCF_055883805.1). Classification (NCBI taxonomy): domain Eukaryota; kingdom Metazoa; phylum Arthropoda; class Arachnida; order Ixodida; family Ixodidae; genus Amblyomma; species Amblyomma maculatum. The sequence goes on along the minus strand of NC_139349.1, from coordinate 32,081,213 downwards.
TTTTTACATAATGTTGCCCACAGCGGCCCTACTACATAGACAATTTTTTTTATTCGCGCTACGGATTTGTTGTACTGCCTTTTAAAATTTCCTTGTATTCCTTAGCAGGGCGGCCAATTGAAAGTTTCCATTAAGTTTTCCCGTTATCTTATTAATCTAACTATGGCCTCCTGCAATAATTCGGAAAGGGATAAGCAACATGCGAAGTAAATAAATAAACGAAAAACTGCACAGTCATTAAAATCCGCCCTGCGCACGTATGATGATTATTTATACTATTCTGCACCGAAGAGTTCAGAGAACTAAAACATCATGCCTCACACAACGAGTACTGCCAACGGGCTGGTTGGCAGTACTCGACCAGCAGCTGCGACAATGACACATATAAAAGGTAAATACTCAGTCTGGAATCATTCAAGCGCTACGTTTTCGCCCAATTCTTGTTCTAACCAATATTAGAGCGGTAGCGTTTACTCAGCGCAAAAGGTCTCACTACGGAACGGGACTCATTTGACCCTGACTTAACCTTGAGAAGCAAAGCTCAGTAACAGAGTAGCTCTAAGTTACACTTTGTACATCGCTTGTCTACAGCCTCACCATGGCGACATACGTCCACCGTGGTGTACGTGAAGTACCCTTGACCTCTGACCTTGACTTATTTGGGTTAAACCTATTGCTAAGCTCGTCAATCTAGGTTCAACCTTATGTTAAACTTTGTCATTTTTGACAAGAAGGTTCACAGGATAATGATTAAAATTATTTAATGCAAGTTCCCCACGTCTCAAAATGGAATTAATATTTTGACGTTCTTCGTCGCACTAGCAGTTTATCGTTTTGAGGCCAATTTTTCTTTGCAGCCAATGTGCGAGGTACGTTTGCGAGGAGTCATGATCTTTATGCACCATTATTATCAAATGCCCATTTATTTTTTTTTTCGAGGGAAAGTTTGAAAGGATGGCACCCGCTTTTTTTTTTTTTTTTCTAATCTGGTGACTTTATAAGCTACCCGTACGTCCTTACAAGGAAGGAAACAAACTTATCAATTCCTGTCGTAAAGGGGATCAGAAGTACACAAAGTCAGGAATTTCACAGAAGTGATGAATGCGCTGCTTGTATTGGCATTCTTAAATATATCGCCCTTGAAATTCCCCGTCGCGGTGGTGCAGTGGCTAAGATGTGCAACTACTGTGTTGGAGCACCCGGGTTCAATCCTAACCTCCGGCCGCTGCGTTTCAAAGAAGGTGAAACGGAGAAAAATCCGTGTGCTGTCCGATGTCAGTGCACGTTAAAGATCCCCAGGTGGTCAAAATTACTCCGTAACTCACCACTATGACTCTTTTTTTTTTCCTTTCCACTTTTACTCCTACCTTGCACCCTTACCGTATGGCGCTGGTCAGGTGTCCACAGAAACAAGTGTGAAGGTTCAATATCTGTTACAATTATTTTTTTTATCGACTGAGCCAATGTATCTATTATTATCACCCTTTAAAAGGTGAGCATCAGCAGATTTGCCCAAAGAAATCACTACGCAACCGTTGTGTCTAAGGTTGCACTCCGTAAAGTGTAAGTGAATTCGGCAGAGAGGCCCGATGTTCGTATCACTCCGCATACCGCACCTCATACGCATGGATGTCATGAGTACGAATCTCAACGGCAACTTACCACCATTTACGCAAAGGACATTTAGCTTGGTTCAGTCGAAAAGATGTTGCTGCTGCCGTAGCCGTGTAGCCCAGAATTGCGAAATACGTGTCAGAAAAATACGGATCTGAATTCAGATAAAAATTTTAGCGCAACCGTTTGTTTCGCAGCGTTAAGAGTTTTTTCATATCATTTCGCCTCTCACTTAGCATTCATCTGGTAGTCCGGTTTGAGGCTACTTCGGGATAGGGATTCGAACCAACAACATGTGTACTGCCAATTGTATGCCGTTCATCGTAAATGCAGGCGTCCACCAATAAGTGAGACAAATACTGCGCCTTCTTTATCCCAAACAAGCAAAAAAAAAAAGCAACTAAAGACGTTTGTTTCCCAAACAATGTACCAGCTCCTCTCAGGGCTAAATACTCGCGAATTGAAAAGGCGACGTTAAGGCTCTCTCGAGAGTTCTCCTGAGGCGGTGGTTTAGCGTCCTCCAAATTTTTCTTCACCTGTATTATGTAGAATCCATTCTAAGCTATTGTGCTCCATTCAGCACTTTCCGTGCTACACGAAGTTCAGCACGGGACCTCCATTTGTAATGCCCGCCGTTGACCGTTTCATCCAGGCAGTGGACATGATTACGCTCGAAACTGATTCGTGACAGGTCATTTCGTTCCCTGGGCTTTGAAGCTGTCCTGTCAAAGTGCTAACATTTCGTGTGAGCGGAATTAAGCTTATAAGCTTTGTGTAACACGAAATCTCTGAATTCCACAGGACAACAGTACACCATCACTTAACGAGCTGCGATCGACCGCTGGCGCCACTCCGCAAGCCTCGATCGCTAGGCAGGCTTTGATTGTATGAAGAAAGAACGAGAGAAAGAAAGCGGAAAAGCAGGGCTTTATTTACATACCTTAATGGCACGACACGAAGCCTCTGATATTCATCGCTCATTCTTAACCCGAGTGTACAAAGCAAGCGGCAGACTCTTAGACAGAAGCGTGGTTTTTTGGGCTTGTTGGTACATGATTCCAATACACTATAGCGCAGCAAAAGACGAGGACACGTCCTCGTCTTTTGCTGCGCTATAGTGTCTTAGACAGAACCCGCCCTCTCTTCTCCGGCCGGCCACTTGTTGCCCTGAACGGAGTGCTTGCTCCGAGAGCCAGGATCGATGGCTCTGCAGCCCCCGCCTGGGTGGACGCGCCCGCCACCGCCGCCATCAACGCGGACAGGCGACAAAAGAAGCCAGCGCTGAGGACGACCGGCTCGACTCCTGTGCTTTCGGAAAGGGAGTGCTCAGTCACACTTCCGGAAGAAGAGCTGTCGCTCTCTTGGTATTTCGTATGTCTGCTATTCCGCTCCGGCTCTGTCTGTAGCGAGGAAAGGCCGTGGACAGCGTCGAGGCCTATCACCACTAGACCTTTTTTTTTTTTTTTTCTCGCTCTGCAGTGGCTTATTTCTGCAGTTACCCTTCTTTAAACGCTTTGCGATCTCACCGTGAGCTGTTTCGGATGTTTTATTGGACTTTCTGGCAGGTTCGGTTACGCGTGTTCCTCAGGTGGTTCCTAATGCGGTTGGTTGATATCAGCAAACGGAGGTGGTGAAAGAACGCTCCAACGAAGAGACGCAGGGTTACAGGTGGGTGTCTTAGCTCCTAGACGATTCTTTTGCAGTGGATGCCTCGAGCCACTTTTGAATAGCAAACCTGAGTGGGTAACGGATAAATATTTAAGAACGAAATAGGGTGTCTAGGTTCTGCTTATTATGCAACCTTATTAGCGGCGAGCGTATTGGGCGGCGCCTAAACACTCCACAGTTCTTGTTGCGTTTGCAGCTGGGTAATAATAACGACAGGGCCGAGTCGTTCATTATTGTAAAATAGACGAATATGTCTTTTTGTCTTAATCGGAGTAAAGAGGCGGAGACGAAAAATCTGAACAGTTGAGCACGTAGCCGCGGTATTGTCATTTATTTTGATCAACCCGGTAAGTATTCTGAATTGAATTTGTACACCCTTTTTTCGCCCTTATTTTTCATCCTTGTCGTACCCGAATTTTCGTCTTCTTTGTTTTAACATGGGGTCGGTAGTATGTAACAAGTAAGTAATTAAAGGAAATAAATTCGGTTGGAATATGCTTTTCTGGATAGTTCTTGGTACAAAGCACTCTTGGTATAATTCACGTTTGATAGTTTTTCGAATGAGCCATTCATGAATTAGCTTCAGTGTGGAGGATGTCTCTAGTTACACTTTCTTTTCATCTTTTTTTCTTGCGATGAACAGAACATTGCTGTCGCTCTAACTTCCCACCTTCTACGTCTTGATGCATAATGCTAGGAAGAACAGACAACTTGCTCCATGTCGTATGTAAAGCACATTGCTTGGCTATTTGGTACATGTTGCCGCTATAATAGCCAACAGCTAGAACAAGAGAATTCAAAGGACACTCCGTAGACCTAGAGGGCTCTGCTGGTCGTCCTTCCCCGATACGGTTTGTTCTGTGTTATTGTGACCAGTTTGCGCAACTGGCTTCCATGGCAGCACTAATGCATAGATCGTACAAAACGAATTGTCTACATAAGAGGAACGTTGACGAGTTCGTCGAGCAGATTGATTTATGTATAATTTTCTTTACTGATATAGATCACGAGGTGAGCACATTTTTTTTTTTTTTGAGAAATCGCCTCAGCACTATAGCATTATCCTGTCCCTCCAGCTGCGCACTCTAGCCTTTCTTTCGGCTGCACTTGGTTTATTTGCTCTTGGTCGAATGGACATCGATCCGGTACTGACTCGCTTAATTTCGCCTGACAAGGAACTCTCCGGCTACGAGTCGCTTTGACGTGTCTTGCTTTTATCTTCCGTTCGCTAAGCCTTCTTCATTTTTCTTATTTTACATTATTGGAACCTTTTGTGATGCTTTTGCGCCTTTTTCCTTCGAACATCCTTCAGTTCCTTCACGTGTGTAACTTCTTTATTCGCTTTATGTGCCTTGCCTTCCGAAGTACCCTGTCATCGAATCTCTCGTTCGGCTTTCCTTGTTATCTCTTTCAACAATTTTTGCATCTAATTTGCCAGCTTTTAGCCGGGTTCGAGAGCAGTTCACTCGTAATCTCCGCTTGCAAATAGACAGTGAGTCCTTGGAGCATAGCGCCAAAATCTGTCGTCTCATTTTCACATCCTCGATTTCCTTCTCTTTCCGGCGCGTGTATACGTTGGCCTAAAAACTTCATTCCGAGCCGAAATACTTTTTCCAAGTACAGTTAATTTCAGAGCAAATTGTTTTTCGTCACTCAGAGCTGGCGTGTCCAGAAGGCAAGCGTCGAATGTCAAACAGTTCAGCAACGCACCTTCAATTTCCTCGCTTCTCATGCTGCTGTTAAACTTCTCAACCACCTGCAGGCGTCGTCACAAAATAATCTTTGCTGAACAACAGTTCTCAAAAGAATTTCCCGCATTTATGAGCAGGCACTAGCGAGTGCGAATATATATTCTTAATTGCAGTCAGCAAAATATCCGGATGTCACAAAACACATTCATTTGCATCAAAGCGGCTTCTTGCAGTACATTAAAAATGAAGTGCTTCAATTCAAAGTACACGAGTGTCCTACCTGCCTGGTCCAAACTACTTTTTTCTCGAGTACAAAGCGCGAATGGAGTGATCAGTCACACGATGTGCCTTCAAGGCCTCTTCTGTTGGTTTCCGCTGACTGAACTTTTCCGTAAGCCCCATCTCGGCGGCTATGCTCCGTCTATTACGCTCCCCCGCATCTGGCATCACCATGTGGCGAGCCGTTCCTCTCCTTGTTCGGGCGTCTCCGCTGCTCTCTTTGCCTT
>NC_139349.1:31998234-32073234 GCF_055883805.1 Amblyomma maculatum | reverse complement strand
ATCGTCGGAATACCCGCGCATAATTCGCAAGCCGAAAACCATGTAGACGCTTCCTGCAATATAAGACATTTTCTGATGCGGAACATCTGCTTGGCTACCATGGAAGAAGGGTTCGCTGGACCTGGCTTCCGTGTCCAATAATTACATGAAATCAAATTGTTTGGTGTATAACAGACTAATGTAGAAGTATTTCACTGGAACCGTGAGTTTTCACAACTAAAGAGCGGCTACAGCAAGTAAAGGAAACTCCACTGTCAAGAAGGAAAAAGTGACAGAAGCCCACCTTATCTAGAGTTGAATTGAAAAACGTTCTTTTAGAAAACGAAGCAAAGTACTCGGGAAAGAAAGTCAGGCATCACATCCATATGGAGCCCGACCTCAGTTGGAAAGGAAAAAAAATGCTTCTTTTACTTTTTAGAGGGCTTCAACGCACTTGGCGTATAGACGCCAGTTTTGGAAAACCAATAACTGGCTGCCCATTGCAGTCGCTTTCTTGCGACGACGCGCCGTGCCAGGTCCTATTCGCATTTGTATTTGCGCGCCAGTCTCCTGGTGCGGCTGGAGCTTGCGCCAACACCGACAGTGTGCGAAAACAGCCGGGCCTTCGTACTACCGCGTGTCTTTCTTTTCATTCCTAGTTCGCCAACCTCTTCCCCCACATCCCCTCTTCCCTTTCACTCATTTCAGCTTCCCGATTCCTTTTTCCCGTACATCCAAGCCCCTGCTTGCTCGGCCGGCTACCGCGAACCACCGCTGCCGCCGTTCACAGTCGCCTTTCCATTGTTGTAGTTCGCCCGCACTGATTTTGTGCGGTGCCAGACAAGAGAGAGTGAGTGAGAAGTACAAGGTGAAGAAAAAGAGGAGAGAGCTATAGCGTTCCGTTTGTTCCCTTCATATCGGGTCTTTGGTTCTGGCTGTGCCTCTTCCATTTTCATGTTCCACGCAGCACTCATATTATCGTGGCGACGCCATGTTTGATTCCTCTGCGGCTGCGTTGGGTGTTGCTGCTGCTGGTGGTGGCATTGGCGGAGAACTTGTTCCGTCTAAATCCGCGGTTTCGCGTCGCCGCGCTTTGGATTTACGACTGCGTGAATGTATGTCTCCGCGACTCGGGCGTCGACTTTATTCGCTCTCCTTATGTGTATCCCCTCGAGGCTGCCTTTCTTCTTTTTTTTTACACTTTCTAGTTCTTGTCTATAAGGACGAAACAAGATTTCAGAGGAGAAAATGGCAAAAGTTGGTGTCGCTGCTGAGATGAGAAAACTGGTTGGGTAGTTCCAGAGAACTTGTGGAAACGTTGAAGTAAGCCCAAATCTGTCGGTAGCTGCCTCCGGATGGGTGGTCAGTGCTCGACGGCCGAATCGGGTATGTGGAGGAGATTAAGGATCGGTGCGAGCCATGCTGATCAGCTTTCCTGCGTGGAAACTCGGATTACCTCTTTCATCTATCCTTATTCATATATTTATTCAATCCCGATTTCCACGTGTGTGTGTTTTTTAAGGTAAGGTCGTATCCTTTACATGTGTCGCCTTTTCAAGTTTTGGTTCCTTTCGCCTGTTTATCTAATTATATCGCAATGCTAACAAAGCAGGTTATTGACCAAAACAGTTATTCTTCAATAGCCAGATTTGTAGAAGTTGCAGAAAATAAGTAATGGTTTACAACTGCAATTATTACGTATGAAATTTAACTGATTACAGAGTTCGTTTACAGCCCCATAAAAGTAAACGATAATTACAGAACAGTAATCGATCAAAATTGCGCTACTTTTCATCGATCTAAATTTATTTCCATAACCCGAACTCGCTAGAACTACAATCAGCTATTGCGTCTTTCTTGATTTTTTGTTACATCAAGCAATTTTTACAGGAGTTGTTCTCCGAAGTTGCCGTCACTGAATTTACAACGTTTCACTGTGAACACGGTTGCACTGAACATTCCTCTATAAATAAGCCCTAAAACGTAGGGAGGTGTTATTCTGTACAACCACCTTGCACACTCGCTCGCAGTTGCGCACTGTTTACATAGCAGATTCTACATCTTCTATATATGACTCGCTGCAGTGGCTCAGAGATCAGGGCATTCTGATACTGCACACAAGATGGTCGAAATTTCCAGAGCCCTCCACTTCGACGTCTCTCGTAGTCTAAGTAGCTTTGTTACGTTAAACTCTATGCAAACCAAAACAATCATGTGTATGAAGCGCCGCGCCTAATTGGTGGCGTTCTGGAAAGCTTAAATAATTGTATAGATTTTTTTTTGTTTAGAATATCGGAGGAGGTTTCTCGCTGGAAACATAACAAGGCTGGTTGAATTCATCGGGCAAACGTTGTTGGAGCTCATGACGTCGTCTTTCCCTAGACACCCATGAAGCAATGCGCATCGTCGTGCTGCCGAAACATTTAACGCAGTCACATTATGACAGATGCTTCGCCGCTTTAGTTGTTTCTACACAGAAATAATTGATAACTGGTAGTTATTTACAGGAAAATATATTTGGATTACCCTTAGGGTTATTGCTTGCAAAATTATTCAATTAAAAGATTGCTGAAAAATGTAACTAAGTAGAAGTAATCGATCACGTACATATCTGAAGGCAACTCAAAAAGCGAGCATATGCGGAGTACCTCCCACTCGAACTAACCACGTACGCTTGTGACGAACAGCGCCCATTCCTGTCTTTAGCGGCGTCACCTTCGACGTAACGGACCCAGGGAGAATGCCTATGCAGTTTGCACTGCCATAGATGTGCTCAAGAATCTGCTCGGCATCCTGTAACCCGCAATTGTAACTCAAGACACAGGTGGCTCGGGCCGTCTAGTGAATGGCAGCATTGGAATACTGAGGGACCCCTTAACGCTACCGCATTCCACACATAAACATGTTACCTTAAGTGCATCAAAGATCGCCCGGTGGCCGCCCTATTACAAGCATTGCAAGCTATAATAAGCATTGTAATATACATCAAGCAATGCAAGCTATTTCGAGCATTGTGAACGATACTGCTGTAGCGCCTGGAGAGGAAGGTGGGCTGTGGCGGAAGAAGGGAAGGTGGAAGTGTAAGGTGGGCAGCTTATGAGCAGGAGGGCAGGCGGTAGGCATGGGCGTTGTGAGCGAAAAATCACGAGCATGATTCTGACATTCAGTAGCTGCCAAGGCAGATGGATTGCATGCATGGATGTAAGTGTAGCTCACACCCGAATTTACAGCTGAAAAACCTGATAGCTGCCCGACGTGAAATTGAACTTAGAATCGAAACTGGACCCTTGGATCTCAAATCAGGCACGCCGCCTCTAGGCACCAGAGCGTGAAGAATATTAACTTAAAGTGGGGCTTTATATTTGTGTTGGGTGGTCTTTCACATAATATAGTGGTTTTAGACTGGGTGATATGCTTGTAAGATGACATGTGATGTAATACGGGGACAAATTGGCAAATGTTAACAGACTGTTGACTTAGCGACTAGCAAAGTGCGTGAACGGAAATTTAAATTGGAAAGGGGAGTCACGGACGGGTACCATTAACGCGGTCGCATCATGCTGTAAATCTGGAGATTAAAAAAAAAGTGCAAACTAGCCTGAGTGCGTAGAAGATAGGCGCATCCACGTTGTCCACGCGGCGTTCGAGGTGAGGTATTCGAAAAGATGGCGGCGGCACCGACAGATGTCATGGATGCGCCTGCTTCAAAATAATCGGGAATTGTAAGAAGATTTCAATGTCATTTGAAATATGGTTATTGGGGACAATATAGAGTAGGCTCGAACTACATAAGTATAGAAACGTCTCTCTAAAATATTTTTACCTCAGCCTATTTTAAAATCATAATACCTGGAGAAGAGCATGCAAATGTCGCATTACAGAGCATCCTAATCGTCTGCCAGTTGTTACTTTAGTAGGCGAAAGACCTTGCAAATGAGATCTGTGTCAGTTAAGTGTTAGGACTCCCAGTACAATTCAGCTACCGTGCAGCCGATCTGAGGACGATTTATAACTTTGGAGTATGCAATTTCGTGGCTCTTCTTTGATAAAAGAAAAACACATTTAACTTTTTCTCGTGCATCCTTGAACATCACTGGCCGTGGGTATCGGAGGTTAACTAGTTAACTGGACATACGTGTTGAGAATATAAAAAGAATGATGCAGTTAATCTTTCTGGCGGGTAAGACTCGCCGAAAATATATTAGCACTAAGGTTCTCTTATGTCCGAGGCGTTGCGAGCCGAAGGCTACAACTCTATTATCTGTGATTTTTCTCGCTCGAGAAAATTAAACAGGCAAAAAAAAAAAAAAAGTAGATAAGCTTTGAGAAAATTTGTCAAGAGAAATCATGGCCCCGTTTCGCTCGTGCCACTGCTAAAACGCTCCACGTGCACTTCATGCATTATTGAATCAGGAGTGGAACAGGGTGCTCTCTGTATGGTCCCGAGCCCGGCGCGGGCCCTCCACTTCAAGCTCATGTCCTGACAAGGTTTAGTGAAGCGGTGTATTTTCTGGGCTGATCAAATGTTTATCATCGCATACGACGTAAGAGTAGGAGGACTAACAAAGAAACAGTATATCCCAAACATGCCTGAAATTCTGGGCCTCAAAACAAAGCAAGACTCTTGGCTGTGAAATTCAGCGTATTGAACACACGATTTACGATAAAAAATAAACGGTGTAGTTATTACTACCTAGGTGAGTTCTAAAAAACTGTTAATATATTGTGTATTCGAAAGTAAGCGTAGGCATCAAAATATAATTGTGTATTTCTGTTCTTTTTTTTTTTTTTTTTTTTTTTAGGGCGTCTGTTGCGTGGTTTTTAAACGCGCTCTAGCATCGGCCTGATCCTTCGTACCTCTGGCTTCTTTCATCGGTTCCGGGGCCGTCGCTTTCAATCGCGTCCCTGTAATTATGACAGCGCTCTCAATCTCCCTCGTCTCTTATGCTGCTGTACGGGCCGCCGCGTTCAGCTGGCCATATTTTTCGCCTTAGATTGCTGCTAAGCGTTCCTCGCTGCTATCGCTCCTTTGACGCACAATACGCTAGCTTCCTAGGCCTCCTTCTCCAATTCGTGCGCGTCTGCATAGACTGGCTGGTATAGCTCTTTTAGGAGAACCCTTCAATTTGGGCCAGATATAGAATGCAGGAGGAATTAGTCATTAACATCTGCGATAGCGCAGGCGTTCGATTCTAAGGCAAAGCTATGAATTTTTGTGGGAACTTTGTTGTTGAACAATAATTAGTTTTTTTTTCGGAGACGTGCTGAGCCTTTCAATCACTTAGTGAATCTGGTTGCATTGTATGGTCATGGCGGCAGCGAAATTGCCGCCGATTATAGGAAAACGCGAAAATAACCGATAAAATGTAATAGACTGAAATTTAAAACAGTTCGTAGTCGGAGAGGTTATACCAATGAGAAAACCTAACGCGAGAGTATACGCCAATGGGCGCGTGATCTAAGACGTCGGGAAATGAGGTTTCTCTGATTTCTCTGGCACCACTTCAAAAGCAGTTTCAAGCTATGACCACGGTAAAATTTTATAGCTCATAAGCATTTTGGTCACTACCCAGCGTTTTCGGAGTAGGCCCCGCATTTTTTTGTTCGCGAATTAAGTCGTCGCTTCACGCATGACGGGCCATCTGTTGAGTGGGGCCGGAACTCCGATTTCATTGACAGGTGGCAGTACTGTAATAAATCAGACATCTGAATCATGCTCGCAGCGCACGTGGACACACTTTTTTCACTCATTTTATCGCTGTTCTGAAGATTCGCCCATTCATAATTTTCTGCGTAAGGAATGCTACTATTGCTCTGCAAAAGTGTCGATCTGGGTGACCGAACTCACTCTCAAACTGCTACATTCGATCCACCTCCCCATCGCACTCCCGCCCACCTCACCTACCAAATGAGTTATCCAGCAACCATCCACACAGGCCACCCACCACAGCTGACGTTTATGGCCATCTAGTTTTCTTTATCTTTCCGATTACGCTGGGAGAAAAATTTTATATGAGAGGCTGTTTATATGAGAGGCTCTGATTCATGTTCGTTGTCATCTTGGCCGCGTTTTCCCATCAGAACTCGCCATTCAGAATACAGTTCATGATTCAAGCTGTAATTCAGTGATTGTGAGTATGAGGGAGTGCCGAAGCTCGCTAATAAACCATAGTTCAGGTTGTAATCATTTGTTCTTCATGACGTTGTTAACGAAAGAAACGAAGGATCTTCTTTTCTCTTACGAAGTATGCCCACAAACCCGGCTCAGCAGTGCAAATCACGCTTTTTCCCCATTTGGCAATGTTGTGAAGCGCTCAGTTATAAATGTTAGTCGTTGTTCAGTTCAAAAAAGTTTTTATGAAGACCGTAGAGTCAACAAAATTGTCGACTGCCTCGTGAAAAAAATATCCATAAACTTTCAGACAATGCACTCTTTGTCTCAAGCTTTACCTTTATGTTATGCCTTACGTGATATTGTTTTTAATGGTAGACAGAACTGTTCTCTAAAAGAGGTACTATATTGCAGTTGTCCTTTAACTGGTTTGGTTTGGTTTACGGGATTTAACGTCCCAAAGCGACTAAGGCTATGGAGACGCCGTAGTGGAGCACTCCGGAAATTTCGACCACCTGGGGTTCTTTGACGTGCACTGACATCGCACAGCACACGGACGCCACTCCGATTCGCCTCCATCGAAACGCAGCCGCCGAGGTCGGGTTCGAACCCAGGTACTCCGGCACAGTAGTCGGGCGTGTTACCACTGCACCACCCCGGCGGGGTAGTTGTCTGGCACACATATTTCAATGCTCGCAAATTCTATCGTCTCCATTGAGATGCGGCCGGTGAAATTGAAATGGAGTCTGTTAGCTGCAGCGGACCAAAGCATAAGTTAAATGTGAAAACTGCCGAATTTGGCTTAGAGGACGACTGGTGGTTGTTGAAATATACTAACCTTCGAAACGACTCGAGCTCCTTATTTGCAATCATTGTGAAGACGTGCGCTGCTAATTTTATGCATTTGCCTGTAATACCAATTTACCCAGCGAATCTTTTTGTGGAAGCTCATGCAGGAAATGAGAAGGAGAAAAAAATGCCCCTACAAACTACACTAGCCCTTTCTAGGAAGGCATGCAGTACCTTACTTGCCACTTCGGTTACTCTTTGTGTCTTGTATACAAATCGCAGTCTAGAACAATGACCTTAAAAGTAACATACAGAGGATTACGTTCAAATCTAACATACCTCTAATAGACTTTTGTTACGTGAGTTACCTCTGGAAACTCGTATAACACGGAAAGAACAACGTTTGAATTCAGCAGTTATAACCACCGTTTAGCACCGATGCAAACTGACATTTATTCATTGATCGGGATGTCAGCGTTAGTATTATGCTGATAACCAGGATGTTGCAGGTCCTGCTGCCATTCACAATTTCCCAATTTTGTTTGGAGGTAAGTGCATGGACGCCCATGCACGCCTGTATATCAGATTCACTGAACTTACTTCAAAAGAAAATTCTGCATACCCAGTCATCCAGAAAACTTTCATTTTGTTGTGGCTCATACCTCAAATGCAACCTCCAAGTTTCAGCTAAGGGAATATGCTCCCCTTTCTCTCCTCTCTTCCCTTTATTTTCTCTCCCAGCATGTCACATGCGCTCACATTTTGAGGAGTTATATATAAGATGGTGTAATAGACCTCTAATTAAAGCTGTTTCCGAACGCCATGATTGGTGGTATTATTTAATAATTTTTATCTCCTGTTTGGCCATACAACATACATTTTCGCTGCATTTCATACATAAGGCTGATATTTTTGCTATCTTCAGAACTAAGTTTGCTCATTTTGCACATCACAATGATATTTCCACCTGGTGTTATCATCATCGTCATTAACTTAGCTGTGGTCATTGGAACAAGACTCTCGACCGTCACTAAACTTTGTCTACTTTTCAGTCGAGGCTACTTAACCCAAATAAACTTGCAAATTTTATTCTCCTAACTGACCGCTTGTCGCCATCGCTACATCTTCCTTCACTTTAAAAATAAGCCGAAGAAGGTTTTGGACATTTGGATGAGGAACGGCGATTCGCATGGACGGAGTTTACAGCTAAAGCCTGTGAAGTGGTTTTGCGCTAGAATTCAAAATAGTGAAGTAATCACAGACTAAAACCTAAAACTTCTCCTATATGTGCCGAACCTGTGCAAAGAAACTGGCAATCAGGTCATTGTTACCAAATTTTATAATTCCCCTCGCTTCGCCTCTATGCTGTCGCGCTTTATCCGTTACTGCCAAACAACTCTTCAGGAGCTATGCATTCGCTAGCGTTGCTTTTCTCCCTTCAGGCAACCGTGCCTTTGTTTGAAATGTAGCGCCTCTCCACGTAACGTCATTGTTGCAGCCCCAGCCCGGTGAAGTGAACTGCGGAGAAATGTGAACGCCCACGTTACTTAATTTAGCTATTACATCAGCAAATTAAATGCTAGCACAAAACGACTGCATATTATTTACTCGCATCTTTTATACATTTGTCTCCTTTAAGCTTCTCGAAATCTGAAGCCTCTTTAATTGCCCTTTAAGACCCTTTCTGTTACTTTAAGGAGCCATGGGTTTCCACTCAACACATGACACCACAAACTCAATCGAACGTGCTTACGGCGTCCTCGCTCGTTTTGCCTAAGTCATATTTTTTGCCGATCCCGTTACCCTAGCTGTCTTTAAACGTAACCAGCTTGGTTCATTGTACGATTAAATATTGTCGCATAGAAGAAGACGACAAAAATGACGACTGGGACTACGAGCGCGAGGCTGAAGAGAAGGAAAGGCTTAAACGCAGGACTCGTTCCGATAGACTATTAAACCCTGTTATCTTTACGCCCTCATTGGGGTTCTGTCGAGGTGCGACAATATTTTGTACATCCCTTGTTTTCATCTCTCGCTCCTTGATACATAGTATCTTTGGACCTGAGCGTAGGAACCTTGCTCGAAGAAGGTGGCGTATCTTGAGAAGATATACGTTAGCTGCACCGGACGTGTCTTGGGGCCAGGCCCCGAAGATGTGTTCTCTGCCGGCGCATTGCACGGCAAGGAACGATGGCCGTCTCCCTCCTCCAATTAGCCCAGTTGCCCGCCAGAGAGCGCTTCTACAGCCTGCGCGGAGAAAGCCGGCCAAAATGCACGGCCTAGCCCGCACTGCAGACGCCGTCCAAGCGCGCAGAGAGAGCCAAATGGGTTAAGAGTTTTCTCTATACCGTTATTTAGGGAGACCGAATAAAAGAGAAGGAGAACACCACCGAGCAACGGACAAGGTCCTTCCTCGCAGCAGCCGCATGAGCAGCGCGAGTGAAGCAGCCCGGCTGGCGCGGCGGGCCGAGATATACGGCCTCGGCGCGGGAAACTGTAATGGGTCTCGGCGCGTAGCGCGCGCTTCGCTCAGGCACTCTTTGATGCATCATACATGCGATGGCACCGCGCTGCGCCGGCCTTAATGCCACTTTCGGGCCCATTGGACATGCGTCCGCATGCCCATAGTGGTGCCTACCGCACTCCCGAAGTTACGGCCCTGGGCGCGAGCGCGCCGGTGTACAGTGACGGACGTGATCGCCGGGAGGCACCCTTCAACCGGCGAGGCCGCGGCTTCTTTCTTTTCTCTCTCCTTCTCTTCCTCTTATTCCCCACTTACTCGGTCTCCCTCGGAAGGCCTGGAGAGTCGACTCTTCTCCCCAGCTCTCGCGCCTCTCTCATCCCCGGACCAAATCCAGTGCGGTCTGTGAGCGGTGAATAATTGATTCGGGATTTGCAGATTTGGAAGTCGCTTCTGGGCCCGGCGCCATTGGCTGGGAAAGGATTATTGTAGCTGACGTGCGAGGCGCGATTGGTGGAACCGGTCGTGATCGCTTGGCTCACGTATGGAGCGCGGCTTCGCCGTCTGTTTGTTGAGCCGGATCGACGTGCTGTTGCACTGACTTGCCCGTTTCTGCTGCCCGTCTTCGTGCCTCTCTGTGCGGCTTCGGCGCACGGGCAGCGAGGGGGCCCCACCACTGCGCGATTATTCCGGCAGACACGAAATGGCTCACGTAAGGCGAGGGGCGCAGCGCTGGCATGTCGAATTGAAGGTTGGACGGCGCGATTTGGTAACGCCGAGGTTTCGTGCGCTTCCGGGGCAGGGGCTCTTGTCTGCGGGCGTCACCATGCAATACCTGCAAGGTTAGCTGCCCGTTTTTTTTTTTTATATTTGTTGCATTCTTACTTTATGCGGCTCACCTTAGAAAGAGATATCCAAACGCGTGGAACTCAAAGTGCGTCCCGCGCACATGCCTTCTCCCTTGAGCCATCAGTATTTGGGGGCAAACCGCGCGAAGTTTAAAAAGCTTTTTACGATCGTGCGCTCGCGAGAATTAAATTGTATCGATTCATATCGTAAAATGAGGGAGGAACATACGATTCCGCCACGCCATCTTCCTTCCTGTCGCCCTTGTTCCCGTAGAAATTCTTTGTGTAAAACTCTCAGAAGAGTATGCACTGCGACCGATCTCATTCATTCATTCATCCCTTTCCTCGACCCCCCCCCCCCCACCCCTCCACACACACCCACACACACACACTACTCCTTTTATTTCGAACCCCAGACAGCCCTCAATTTCTTTTTGCGTTCTTGGTATGCCAAAGCTCTGTTACGACATGAACCCGGTGATATGCCCAAGTGCGTCAGTCGCTTCGGCTCTTCGTCGAACAGCCAAAGTTCTAAGTTGCGCTGACTGCTAAACTTTTTAAGTGTCTAAAAATGACGCCACTGGGCTTGTACTGGGTGCGTGACTTAAGTTTAGGGTGAGTGCTTTCGCACATAACTGCGCATTTTAAAATAGACTCACTGTCTCGGCTCTTACGGGGGCGATCACGTTTACTGGGCAACGCTCGGAACGCGGTTGTTATGCGTGCGATGGCTTTCTGCCCTTAGAGCCTATGCGAGGCTCTAAAAATTTTCCCCCGCTGCACTGTTCCGCCTCAATGTATGCTCCGTTTTCCTTCGCAGTCCGCTGCGCTCATCTTCACGCGATTGGACAAATCCCGTGTACGTCATGTACGTCTTCTTTGGTATCACTTTGTTGTTCAAGTTCATTTATGACTACTGGTGTATGCACCTGTTAACGATTGCCAATCGTATTTTATTCAAAGTGACATTTTCTTACTGAAAGCGCAATTAGATACACAGCGTCACCTGCCTAAGCTGTCTGCCTGGAAAAAAAAATCAAGAATTCCCATAGCTTAAAATGAGACTGTCGTGTTTGCGGGCACCAATTTCAGGAGCTGCTCGATGCGTTGAACGCTTTAAAGGTCTGACGCGAGCCAAATCACCCGTTTTTCTCCTGCTTTTCTATTTTCGTTTATCTTTTTCCATCATTTTTAACAGAACCGTGACACGTGGCCGACGATAATGCTTTTGATTTTTTTCTTGCCTGCAAGGCTGAAAAGCCTGTGCAGTACAGAGAAGAAAATTGTATCGACCTTTAAATGTAACGGCGATATGACCCAACGCGGCGCATTGACCGGATAGTGGACGACGAGTCAAGCAGCCGCTTCCCCATTTCATTTTTTTTTTCTTTCCCGTCGCATTCGCTCCACCATCTTGTCCCTTCTGTCCCTCCCGTGCCTGCTTTGCTTTGTGGCCGCCTCTGGCGCGACCGGCGAAGGCGTCGCAGCAGTACCTAATAAATAATTACGATCTTTAATTGCGCGCACATCGCAGCTTTCTCCTCTCCCAACTCGCCCACACTTCGTGCCTGTCATCTTACCTCGCCCTCCTCCTCCTCCGCCGCTGCTCGGTGCGGCGCGACTGGGATTTTTGCCGTGGCCGTGATAAAGGTCCCGCAGCAGTGCTCGCCTGAAGTGCTTACACCGTGGCCCAGGCTACCCCCCCCCCCCCCACCCTCCCTTCCGCCAAAGAAAAACGAGGCCCCCCGAGCAGCGACGCCGACCGACCGGCCGGTCGGGTGAGGTGAGGAAAGGGGAGAAAACAGTGTGGGCGAAGGAAAGGGGTACCCCGGGCCGCTTTTCGGGTTCGTGTTCACTTGCCTGTCCCTTGCTCTCACCTACCCGCTGCGTTGCTGTCCCGGAGCTTTCCTTGTGTTTTACGCCGTGCTGTAAATTAAAAGATGTGTCGCCTGTTTGTAGCTGATAAGGAGCTGGAAACATTTTCTGCGACTCTCTCTCTCTCCCTCTCCTTCCTCTCGTTTGCTCGTTGACGACGACGAAAGGCAGAGCGCGCCGCGGCGCCCAGAGAGGCCCCCAGTGCCCGACAGAGCCGCCATGCCCGCGCTCCTAGGGGAGACAAAAGTTCAAAGGGCCGCGCGGGGAGAAGAAACCATTGGGGAGACAGGAAGAAAATGGAAAGATGCCTGCAGCCCTCCTTCCCCGCAGAAACAGCAGCCTGCCTGTGCACTGGGGAATCTGCGTTCACTGGGGGAGCGTGGCTCGATGCGCTACTGCTGCTGTTACGGTTTGCGGGCCAAACTTTATACCGCGACTTGCTGTCTTTTCGCGCCCGCTTCGCCACTGAGCATTTTCTTCTTCGCACCCAGTTGCTATCGTTCGAGTATCCCTTACTTTCAGATTTAATTTTTTCTTTTGCTTCTTCGGCGACTGCGTGCACTATAACACTTGCCTTCGCGCTTTGGTTGTTTAGTGTGTGCCCTGATATCGGCAGCCTCCACGCCATCGTTTTACACTGTGTGCAGGTCTAGTTTCTCCTCGCCTTCTTTTGTTTTCGCGCGCCTTCAAAATGTGCGGCCAAAGGCCTGCGTTGTTTGCTGCGAACATCAATCTAACTTGTTGTTCTACACTATATTGCTTTTTCCCGACGCTGGTACAAGCACTTCCAGTAGGAGGAACTTCCGGATCTTTTATTATTTCTTCCCTTATACACGTATTCACCGCCTCTAGTAATTAAAACCAATAAATTGGATTATCACCTCCTTCTCTGTCAATTTCGTACATAGCTGCGTGAATAATGTTGGTGAAGCATGATGCTGTCGTCGTCGTCCGCTCATGCCGTATTTGAGTGTGACACCTAACGTCAAGTCACAGCCATCTCATGTATTTTTGCGTGCGGCACCTTAACATTATCAACGCCTCTTCTCACACCCAACCCACCCCTTCACTCTCACATTCTCTGTCTTTGCTCGGGCCACGCTGGAAGCTACGTGATAGGAATGGACACATGACCGCGCCTAATACACGCCATGCCTATACGCCACTACCCCCCCCCCCCCCCCCCCTGACGTCAGCGCATGTCAAAGAACTCCACGCAGGTGGTCAAAATTTCTGTAGCCCTCCTCTACGGCGTCTCCCGCAGCCTGACTCGCTTTGAGACGTTCAGCCCCAAACCCAAACCAAACCAAGCACTACCCTCCCCCCCCCCCCCCTTCAAACACTTCAAACGAAATCGGCATTTTATGCTAAGCAGCTGTAATACTACCGCAGCTTTAACTGAACATTTCGTTGCCACAAAGCTAAATATTCGGTGAGTATTTGTGGTTTTAAATGGATGCAGGATTAAAGTTTAATACCGTTAGCACATCTCCGCATTTGTTTCCTGGGGACAAAAGGATGCCTTCTTCTAGCACGCTTCAATCAAAGGCGCTAAGTGCAACATGATTTCGTACGATCCGGGATATTACTCGAAGCAGACGATTGGATCTTTTACCCGCATTTATATAGGTCAAGGGCACAACCTCAGAATACTGCGATGTCACAAAACGCATCTGTAAGAAATAAGCCCTTGTCAGCAACGCCAACTAGAGATGGGCAAGACGGCTCACTGCAGTGAGCGGATCGGAGCGGCTCCGCTCACTAAAGTGAGCCGGCTCGCTGGCTCACTTACATCTGTAGAGGTGAGTGGGTCGCTCAGGAGGGGCCGGATCTTTATATATATATATATATATATATATATATATATATATTTATTCGAGGGGTGTGTTTATTCAGTAAACCTAGATGGATCCGGCTGCTCAGGATAAACTCGCAGCGGAGCGCCAGGCGTGGCGAATCAGCAATACAGCGGCCAACTTCTTCGTCCTCGAGTGCACCAGCACGCGATGCATGTCAGTGGCTATCATGACGAAGATTATCACACTACAATATATATACATATAATAATAATAATAATATTATTATAAAGTGAAATCGGTTTTGGCCGTCACGTGACACAGCAAGCGGTGGCATTTAGCATCAGTTTCTGCCTGCGGTTGTGATTGCAGTTGCGGTTTCGGCCTGTTGAGACGACTGAAGAAGGTGCTACGGAAAGAACGCAGAACATTCGGACCACTTCGCTCTGCTTTTCTCCACTCCGGAGCATGGCTCCGAACATTAAAAACCACCGCGTACCAAGCACGCTTGAGTACGAACACTTTGGCCTCAATCCCCTGACGCCCGGCCTCGAGGGCTTCGAGGGCTATTCTTTACCAATTAAGGCTTCTTTACTCCCCCCCCCCCCCCCCTTCAGTAGCATCGGGTGTCGCACTATGTTACGCATACAGAGCCAAAAGGATTGCCGCGGACCACATTAAACAGCGGACAAGTACGAGTACCGGTCCCCACTCGTCGGCATGGAACGAAACCACAGAACTGCAAGACAAAAAAAGAAAAAAAAAATGCGGGCACCAGTAGCAGTGCGCCCTCGGTACCCGCGAGAAGATCCGAAAGCAATGGGTTGGTTGTGACACTGTTAAAAAACGGCGGTATATTTGCTTTTTCGCTTTGCTTTTTGAAAAATCTCACCCGTCTCCGACAGACGAGGCTCACTGAACGGGAGAGAACCGGCTTTTCAAAAGAACCGTCGTTCCAGCCATCTAGCAGATATCCATCCATAGAACAAAAGCCAAAGAACCACCTCACTCGCTCTCCAAAACAACGGTGTACTGCGCTCAAAAAACAGCCCAGGGCGAGGATATTATTGCAAGTCTTGCGAGAAAAGGCAGGTGGTGGCTTTCTTGCATCACTAATAGATGGCGCGGAAGTCGCACCCTCCTAACTCGCCTGTGAAGGAAAGGTTCACTGAACGAGAGAACCAGCAATCATCTCTCCGAAAGATCCGATGGCTCCGACCGCTCCGATGGCTCCGACCGCTCCGGCGGTTCCGGCTCCGAATTTGAGGAGCCAAATGGCTCACCCGCTCTTTGAAAGGAGCGGATCCGAAGATCTGGCTCGCTCCGGAGCGGCCCATCCTTAACGCCAACGTCGGCGCTCGGTGGGCTGGCTGGCATAACCGATCGCTGACGTACCAACGACCACGCCCGTATTGCCGAAATGTCTGCGCATTGCAGCGGTAAGAAGGGCGTTTTTTTTTTTTTTTTAATGAGCGGAGACAACGCAATGGTCACTGGGCTGACACCCAAACGGACATCCCTATATCGGCTATGAGGGAGCAATTATGATGGGGCCAGGCAAAAATATAGATAGCTGGGCGGTGTGCACCTGATGCGCGTGTGAAATAAGCCAAAGAAACCAACATACTGAGCCCGCATATTTTCGCGCGCTGATACCGACCAGACCCTTCTCGAGTTCTCTGTGGTCAAACTGTACGCCACTGTTCAAACCATAACACCTTGTGTATTTGCCTCACGACGGCTCGAAAAGGCTCCTAGCGGAATGGGTGGCCATACAGGCATGTGTAATGAGCTATAACAAAAATAAGCTGTTAGCCAAAAGCCGCAATAAAAGGGGTCGCATAATTTTATTTCAACCAATAAAGCTTGTGGTCACATAGAAGGCGTTTATGCATATGAAGTCAACGTATTCGTTTTTTTTTTTCTTTTTTTTTTTTTTAACGTGGCTATAGTGTTCTAGAAGAATGGATAGTGTGAAGTCCGCGGCGCGAATGCATGGGAGCGGGAGGCCGCTTTTGCGATGACGGAGGCCGCTACCAGAAACGGGGATGTCAGCTGCCAGCCGGCCCGACGCCCGCGTATGCGTGCGCGCTGTGCGGCGAGGCGGACACCGCGCACGGTGTGCGTTCTTGTTTGCGTGTGTGTCGTGGCGAGCTATTAGCTTCGACATTCTACAAATATATTGGTTAACGGGCCTCTCATTTCTGCTTGCAATAATCTATTTTACTCTCTACTCTGGTCTGTACACAACACTGCGAGAAAGCAACATGACAGGAGTTGGGCTCTGTAGAAAACAGCTTGTTGAGAAACATACGAATTCAGACTCACACAGTGCGCTTCACCCGCCGTTTGTCATATGTACAGCATGCTTACGAAGTCCCAAAGCGCCTACTTTTCGTTTTGGAATAAAAATGAGCAGTGTGGAAAAGGATATATGAAACATTCATACGTGCAACACGCACCTTAGATCGCTGACTAAAGCTACCTGTCAGTAAACTCCTTCGCAGAACAGTCCGATGGATATATTTCATTGTTTCACGCACACCGATTCTGACTAAGTTGCGTCAACTGCAGCCATTAATTAGCCGGCATTCAGTTGGAGTGAAATTTGGACTGCCCCGCTGGAAGCAGCGATGAAAAACGAACGACACACCATCAAGTAAACAAACTGATGAATAACAGTTCAGTCTCGGGAAAGGTAGAACTAGGAAGTAAGCGTTGCACAGGGGGAAAAATTATTCGCCTACTAGGGAGGGAGAAATGGGTCGATGGGTGGAGCGCGCCCGCGGTGAAAACAGCTGCCGCGAAGGTGAATAAAGGGATGAAAGCGTGCAGCCCGGCAAACGCGCGACAGAAAAGTGGGCAGCAAAAAAGAAAACAAAAAGGAGCAAAATGAAGAAAAATGAAAGGCAATAAAGAAAAAGAAACGACCGAGCTTAAGAACCAATTAATGAAGGCTTGGGAACGGGACAGGAGTGCACAAACAGGCTTCAAGTGGGACGGGGAATCGAATGGTTGTGGTGATGTAAGTATCGAAATTTAAGACTGAGCAAATTTGGGAAGCTGTACACTAATCTAAGAGTCGCCCTTCTTTTTTTTTTTTTAATAACCAAGAATATTCTTGAAGTGGGCAGCTTTACAGACTCAAAGATGCACCCATTTCAGACATTTATGCTCGTTTCGCTATAGCGTGACGATAACTAAATTGTTCCCGAGAAGGTTTTCATTTTAAGTAGTTTTTATTCCGCGTGCTCAAATAACCGGTAGTAAGCAATGCATTATGCAGCCCTCCAGAATATTGGTCCAGTCCCGCTTAGCACACATACATAATAAAAAAAAGTGTTTCGAAAAAAGAACGACGGAAAGCTACAGGACGCAGGGGACGCAGAGTCCAAGGCTATATGCTAAGTTCGCTTTCACTCGAAAAACATCATTGTAACGTCCGAAAATTTATTTTGCTACATGGCGGCATATGTACTTCGTTACACGCTGCGAAAGACAGATTTATTCACATTTCTTTTCACTTCCAGAAAATTGTGCGCGTCTTGCACTTAGATTCTAAACCGGTCTTTGGAGGTGTAGTAGTTCCTGAATTGGCCTATGAGGTTCACTAGAAAGGGCTCAGACTTGTAATTAAAGTAATTATATGTTATGTGTTTTTGCGGATTCGCATTTTGAAAGGTCAACGAACCACGATAATAGTTCTCAAAGAGAAAAAAATGGGGTTTCCGTGTAATATTTTGCATGTAATGTAGGCCTTCTTTAACTTTTTCCAGGCAACAATTATAGCCCAGTTAGTTCTGTAAACGGCAGTTGGCAAGTATATTTCGATGGCAGATATTTCACTCCACGCACTCTAAAGAATAAAACACATATGCATAAGTGTCAACATTTCAGTTCGTCCTTATATATCATAGTGCAAATTACTTTAGTATTATGTGTTTGTCATCTATTGTTTTTTCGCATGCTTTCATTTTCTCTTCGTGCGAACCAAGAACTACAGATACTTCCAAGACGAGGCGCAATTAAGTGCGTTTTTCGCGCTCTACATATCAAAAACGTTATATCATTTGTTGCTAAAAAGCTTCAGTACTCAAGTGCACTCTATGAACGCGTACTCCATATGTGACTGGTTTAATTTTTTTAATATTTTATCCGAAGCATTACCCTGTACTTTATTTTATTTTCTAAATCTGTGCAACTATTCCGAAGACCTCTGGCGCTGAATAATTATACACGAACACAACACAACACAAACACACACACACACAAGCGATTAAAGCAAGATGTTCACACCGATAATGCGCTCGCTACCAACCGGCTGTTATTTGTGATACGAAGAAGAAGAATGCATAACTAAAAACGTAGGGTAGCTGGAGTTGCCAAGGCATTTCGATATGTCGATGATTTTTTGGTTGTCTCCCGTATGGAGAATACACAGAGAGCAAGGTTGAGAGCATTGTGGCACTATTCCCTAAAGCACATCCAGGGCTTGAGTTTACCTTTTAGCAACCAGAAAATGCATTGATCCAGTACTTGGATATCAGACTAGTGCTTCACGAAGACCATACGTGTTGGTTTTATAGGATACGAGGGGAAAAAGGCCTTCCTTTTACGACTCCGGTCATACCAAGTTGATCAAGAGGGGGCTAGCTGTCTCGTGTTTACGGCAGGCGTTGATCAAATCGTGTCCGCGCTTGATGGGCAACAGTGTCAACATACACATTGAGAGGTTGAAACAAAGTGGGTATCCGAGGAAGATGCTGATATCTGCGGCTGAAAGCTGTTTGAAGAATGTGCGACCGCGAACAAGAGAGCGTAAAGAGAGTGAAAAAAGAAGACAGGTTGTTCTCCTGCCACATGTACATGGCATAGCACACTGTCTTAAGATAGGCAGCCTATTTGAAATTAAGGTCGTGCTATCTGCACCGAACAAGTTAAAGAGTGTGTGCAGGAACGTGCATGGAACGAGTGAGACCACGGAAGGATACGGCGTACTGCACAAGGAATGCTTCGTCAAATGCCGCACAGGTGTCGTGTACAAGATACCCCTGACATGTGGGAAGGCCTATGTACGGCAGACAGGCCGATGCCTCAATGAAAGGCTAAGAGAACATAGAAATTCGTGTGTCGCATTGTCGGCTCCAGGAAACCTGGCGACCCATTGCTCTCGTTGTAAAACGGAAGACGATCAACATGACTCGAGGGGTACCCATTGTGTACCAAGGTTCACCGAAACCAAGGTGCTGGCTTGCGCAAAAGACAGTTTCCAAAGACATTATCGAAGCATTCAAGATGATTTCGGGGGAAGAAGGGGAATGCGTGAGTGTTCCGTCTGTGGCCCTCAATAGGAAGGAGGTAATACTGCTCCGTTCGGACAATATGACAAGAAGATAGACGCAATTTGTCATTATTTTCCTTTTATTTCCGCATTTTTTTTTTCTGAATCTTTTGTTTCTTCGTAATGTAACCCTACGTTTTTTTTTTTTTTTTTGTGATGCAATCTTCTTCTTCATATCACAAATAACAGCCAGTTTGTACCGAGCGCATCATCTGTGTTAACGTCTTGCTTTATTCTCTTGTGTGTGTTGTGTGTTTGTGTATAACTATGCAGCGCCAGAGGTCTTCATAGTTGTCTAGCCAACTAGCCCACTCGCAAGTACTACAGTGCAGCTGGTTTAACATTCGGTAAGCAGAATAAAATAATGTTCGCCACTTAACTGTTTGTTAATGTCTAGCCCAGAATAAATTGTTGAGTATAGCGTATACTTTCATTTCTGCCTTGCGGATAACTGCCGTAGTACTTGTGCATCAGTACTCTTGTGCATATCTATGTTTTGCTCACGCACTGTACCATTCATACAAGCGAAGACTAGGGCATAGAAAGAGCACGAACTAGAGAGTTATCTGTTAGACGGAGAGTGGGTTTGTTGCCCATTCATCGATTCATCGCGATAGCACAGCGCAGGGAAGAAACGTGCAAGACGCGAAGAATGGTACGACGACATGCCTTGTGTCATTCTGCTCTATGCAGCGCTGGTAGTGTTATTTCCTTTTTCGACCATGTCTTTCCTGCACTGTTTTGCCACGTACTATAGAAATATATCTTGCAGATTACTGAATATTTGTGATAAACGTTGTCATGCATTGATAACCGCAAGCTGTAAAAGACAAGGTGTTCATAAAAAGCCCTCATAAAGAACAAGCTTCGATTCGCATGTATACTGTTCTCCTCCGCATCTAGTTCCTTGAATGCAATTAAATTTGCGCTTATCGGCAACAGCCTTTTTCTTACGGCAAGAATGCAAAACACCGAGCTTCATTGGGGACAACGCGTACAAGTGCCTCATCTGGACGGTTTCTGGCTGTGCAAAGAAAGAGGAAACTTTGAAGTAGTTTCAAATAGCGATTCAACACCGCGCGCCTCTTCCACGGAATACTCAAGCACGCTCGGCGTCTGCAGAGAGACGTAAAGGAATTGCAGTGATCAACTTAAACCCTTGGAATAAAAAGCACCTTTATAAATATTGCACGAACTGCATCGGGTGTGAAAATAGCTACAAAGAGAACCGCGCCGCTTCGATGTAACCCCAGGTATTCCTGCAGACGTTATGCGCCGAGCGGTGGACGTATAGCACCGCTGTAGTAATTTGCGCCCTCTCTCGGAAGTCGGTGGCGGTCATCGCAAAAGCTGCCCTGTCTCCGGAGCCGGCCGTCACACTCACACTGCCCAATCTTTAGAATGCCAGTTCGACATGGCTGCCTGGGAGCGCGTCGGCTGTACAAAACTATGAAAACTGTCATTAGATGCACATATTTGGGGTTGGCGGTATACAGATGCCTGACAGTCACAAGGCGCACTCAGACCTGCTAGGAGCTACAGGTGGATCGCGATGCGCAGGTTGGACACCCTTGCTTTATTCCAATACTGCAATTTTACTGCTCGGCTGCTTCAACTTCCCATCTACCATTTGGTCTAGCTTTGCTTCCACGCTTTCAAAAACTACACCTGGCAGTGCGTTTGTACAGTTCCGGGCAAGATCAATCACCAATACCAATCACACGACATTCTGCGACAATTTTTGCACCTCGTGTTGACATCGCAACTGGTGTGTAACGACGTAGAAAAGAACACGCAGGAAAAGAAAACGTTGACTTCCGGAGCCGCACTTATGTATTGTAACCCTCAGATGTCACCATGCACAGATAGCCCATTTATAGCCTGATAGCTTATAATTTGTAACTTGATAGGTTCTTGTAACTTGATAGGTCAAAGTTTAACGCGTATGTACCAGTCTTGTTTTAGCGAATCGTCTTGGGTCAACGTTAAGAGCACCTACCTATGATCTCACTCATCTCTTATATAGAAGGACTTAACGATCATTTGGCCATATATGCTACATTTCCTTACCGTTTACAAAATAGCGAAAATATGTGTAAAACACTTACCGTTATGATAAATGGGATTGCGTCAGTTTCAAGTGGGACCTCTCGGCTTTTCATGAAAGCGTCGCACCTGGGCTTTCGCTTCGTTCTCTAAGATGACACTGGGATTTAGTAGACCAGGCACACTGTGCAGACAGCGGCTGCTACATTTAGCGTGCCGCGGCCATTTTGCGGAGCCCTTCAATGAGGCAACTATATCTTTCTTCCTTGAAACCCACCTTCTTCCCTTCCTTTACAGCGTGGTTCAGATGTCCACCCAG
Organism: Amblyomma maculatum; assembly: GCF_055883805.1. Taxonomy (NCBI): domain Eukaryota; kingdom Metazoa; phylum Arthropoda; class Arachnida; order Ixodida; family Ixodidae; genus Amblyomma; species Amblyomma maculatum. Next base: position 32,051,668 of record NC_139349.1, on the reverse strand, counting down.
AAGGGTTACAGGTACTGTGCCTTAACTTTTTTAGAACAATTTATAATTTCAATAGTAAGCATAGAAACCGTGGAAGCTTACTAAAGTAATCACAAGGCTTTGTTCATAATCGTTACAGCATGTACGAACTCGGTGAAGAAAACATTCAAACCAGCATTGAGTCTTACACCAGCTGAGCTATTACTCGACATTCGGTTCAGCTGGGTTGAATGCCTCTAGATTTTTTTAATTTTCTATAGGAAGCCGTCTCTTCCTCTCAACGGCAAAAATAAGCCTGATGTAATTTTTCTCACCCTTATTTTATCAGTAAAATATATATTAATTATGGCTTTTATATCTCTATTCGTACTCCACTCAAAAAGTGCGAAGTGCTAGCATAGCTACGCGTCATTTATAGCTTTCGTCCTCACAAATAAAAGCTCACAGCTGGGCTACTTAATATAGTGTGTATGATAAGGAGTTCAATATATTTCATGTTCTGAGATTTAGAGTTTAAATATTGGCAGAAATGCGTTGATGCTGTAAGTGCTGATGGATAGAACATCAAGGTGGACACTATATGCATAATAGAGCTCAATTATATGCAATTAACGAAAGAAGTAATCAACTTTAAGGGCGTTCTCGACTGCGTTAAAGTGCATGCTTAGCATTATTCCGTGTTTTTGCTGACCCTGTTCCCTCATGCGTTCAACAGATGGCGCCACATCCTTGTGCGTTCCATCTCGCGATGATCAGTGACGGTGCCGCAAGCATCGTCGTCTTTATCGTCGTTTACAGGCGCGAGAGCATTATGCTATCGCCACAGCCAATCACGCCTCGTTTAGAGCGGCAGCCCACTTTCGGGATGTGCAGTAAACATCTATTCATCAACCTCAAACTGCAAAACACTCTTGCGCTGTGTATTGCACATCGCAGTCTCCATGAAGTTCCATCTTCACCGCTCCTTCACTTAACCTATAGGCAAATACGCCACATACATATGCCATCGCAATTGCCCGTTGCCAAGAAGCTTGCCAAGAGCGGAAGCGAGCAAGTTGGAAGCGGCAGCAGCACCTGTGGCTACGGCTATGACTAACGCTCATAAACATAGTTAAATGATAGATAGTTGAACCGCTACATATTTTTGTTCACATTTTAGTGCATACGGCTTTATTGCCAAATTAAAAGCCGCCGAGATCGAAGGTGAGGCCGATCCGTATATAGTGCTAATCGGCAAGGAGGTTCGAAGTATGGAACTTCCAAAACACTCACTAGAATTATTGTCGAGTTGGATTTTCCACAACCTGTAGTTGAAAATTCGTCGCTGCGCGTGTTATTTTCGCCGGGATTTATAACAATGTCGAGTTACCATTCACACGTGTGATATTTTGCGACCATATGCAAATCAGTAGTGTTATATAATAGATGCAATAGTTCTAATATACTGAATAAGCGAGCAGCAAAGCGCCGAAACTAAAACGAGGATTTGCAAGGGGGGAATCGGCAGTCGGGAGCCATTAACACTGTCACGTTATGCTGTTAAAGCTGAAGGTTAGGAGTCCCCATCCTCTTCAACTTTATTAATGGCCTAATGTTTCCCGCCTTCAACGACGGATCCTCTGCCTGTATACAGTTTGTCTATTTTCACTTCCCATGCTGATTCAATAAAACTTTCAATACTAGTGTCCTATTCGCAAATTTGTCTCATACAAGAAAATTTAGCTCGTTCGAGTAGTGAAAGCGTTAGTGTCATACTAATGTGTCTATACAGCTTTATTAGTTTTTCTGTGACAGACACGCTGAAGTGGTCTGTAGAGGAGAGGGGAGAAGACCGGACGAGCGGATCATCACGCGTGCCTGTTCCCCGATGGCGAAAAGTTGTGACACATTCTCATAGCTACTAACACTAAGCATTGGTGCTGTGCTATAAAAAAAGTTTAATTTTAAGTATGGGCATAGCTGACACGCTAAAGTTGGCTGAAACAATATGGCCGTTGTTTTTTATAGCGACAGCATTATAGCTAACGTTTCGAGGAACACGAGTGGCGCCTTCCGTCTGTCATGGAAATGCTTGACTGGTCGAGAGAGCGTGTTGCTTCCATCAGAAAATCTCTGATTGTTCGAAAAAGATTATGCTGCCTCATGACGTCATACACCCGATAATCCAATCAGTTCTCTGCCAGGTTATGCCAAGCTGCAACTTCGTAAACCTATACACCAAACATGGAACTTCGTTGCATATTTGGCAGGGGCTCTGACCGACGATAGGTGATATGGCTGAGCGCTGATTGGACGGTAGGATGTGTGACGTCACAATATAACCTGACATGACCGAGTTGAAAAGTGTTTGGCAGAACGTTCTACAGAATTAAGACGTAATTGACATGGTCGCAAATTTCGCCAAACAGCATTGGAGTGCCAAGTGCATCCGAAGAAATAAAAGCACCTTCCCTAAAAACAAAATTGTTGCCCAAGCAGCAGTGATAACTAGAAGCAAGCTTGTTAGATGGCCCAACCTGCGCATAGTTGGCTCATCAAATTGCGACCAAGCAACCCAAACGCTATACATGCCAGATGAAACCATGCTGCGTCAATGTGCTGAGCACACATCTGCAGAACTATGCTCTTTCGCGAACCTTTACACCCCATATCTATGATCCTTCTGTTGGATACTGCTCCTGTGTGTTGAGTAAAAATTTTTGCATTAAGTTATGAATCTGTGATTCTACAAACAGACGACGTAGATGAGCTGACCAAGCTGCAGACAGCTATTAGAAAAAAGCAGCCGGGCCATCTGTGTCGCAAAAATTAAGGAAAGTTAACAATAAGTATGTGAATGGGTTTTACAAGAAAAAAAGAAAACTAAACTGTTGGGGTTTAAGAATGGCTTTAACCTATAGTGATAGATCTAAAGCTGTTAGAGTAGCCGCGATATCCACATTAATACCACCTAATCAGCATCGTTTTTTTTTTCATATTTTATGAATACAAGAGTGGAAAGGTGCAGTATCCGTAAAATTTTCTGTGGTCACCTGACAAGTGTTGGAAGAGAAGGGCAGCAAGTGGTAATGAAATTAGAAGGAGATAAAGAGGCTCCATAATCGAGGGTTTTGGACTAACATCGACCACCTGGGGATCCTTAACGTGCATTGACATCGCACAGCGTACGGAAGCCTCTCCATTGCGCCTTCTAAGCGTCAAATATTAGCTATCGCACGATGCTGGGAAGAAACTAGCTTTTTCTATGGGCCCAACAGATTTTGATCTACGGTTTATATGTTGATTCCTTTATTTCACGCTTTGTTTTCGTCCCACGAAACAAAATCAGCCGCTGTGCTTTCTTGTTGTTGCATAACGGATGGGAACAAATAATAGGAAGAGCAAGTGTTAACAAACCAATGTGGTGTTTGTTACATTTTCGAAGAAAGAAGAATGTATTTTGTGTGTTGAACAAATTAACAGTCCATTCGAACTAACTCGATGCGTTTTCTTGTGTACCGCTTTGGTACCTGGCAAATCCTGCGTAATATTACTTTTTACTTAAGAAAACGAGTGAAGATGGCTTGAAGTCTCTACAAGCAGAGCTCTTCTTCGTGCATTTTATTTTACAGAGCAACCATCTTGATACTACTTACCACGCCTTCCTAGGTTTCCATTGGATATTTTTAGCTTTTATAAGATTTCTTATCTCTAAGAACGCGGAATAACACTCCTTAGCCACAAAAAGTATACAGGAGACCTTTTAATATCGAATACAAGAAGAAATTCGCTCAAAAAGTCTTTTTTTTTTTTTTTTCAATTTTCCTAGTGAAGTTGAAAATTGATTTTGAATATTATATACCATAGTAAAAACAGTAAAACCAAGTTTCAACTAAGGAAAAATTACCGTGATTACTGACATGCATAACTGAATGCTCAGTTCTCTCTTATCAAAGGGGGCAACACACGCATTATTCATCAGAGCAAAGTTCTACTGAAATTACCTGTTGAATCGTTTATCATGTCAGGTTGCGTATTGGAAAGTTACATGCGCCTTATTGTTTCCTGCTTTATATCTTTAGCCCTGACTATGTACTGAGGGCAGTAAATATTATTTAACTCTTCACCCGATGCTTGAGACAGCACTCAGAAAATGGCATCCAGTTTCATCAATGACCTACCTACCGATTCGGGGCAGAATTCCTACTCCCAATGCGTTACTTTTTGTAGGGTGTTATTTTGATCAGAACTCTGTAAAGTGAAATTGTAAATAAACAGTGAAAGCATGACCCTCCCCACAGTTTTCCCGCGTGTGCAACACTGAAAAACCACGCACTTCCTATGCTGTGAGGAGGTGGCGCCATCTCGTTATCCTCCAAAGAACAATTCCGGCACAGCTGTCTTTCTTTTGGGCAAGTAGGCTGTCGGCTATCCCTTCCCTAATATACTCGTCATCGTCGTCATCGGTACACCACTGCTGTCGACGACAATGCCTCTGGTTTTTTGTTTTTCTTTCTTTCTTGGGGAGTGTGTGTGTGTGTGTGTGTGTGTGTGTGTGTGTGTGTGTGTGTGTGTGTGTGTGTGTGTGTGTGTGTGTGTGTGTGTGTGTGTGTGTGTGTGTGTGTGTGTGTGTGTGTGTGTGTGTGTGTGTGTGTGTGTGTGTGTGTGTGTGTGTGTGTGTGTGTGTGTGTGTGTGTGTGTGTGTGTGTGTGTGTGTGTGTGTGTGTGTGTGTGTGTGTGTGTGTGTGTGTGTGTGTGTGTGTGTGTGTGTGTGTGTGTGTGTGTGTGTGTGTGTGTGTGTGTGTGTGTGTGTGTGTGTGTGTGTGTGTGTGTGTGTGTGTGTGTGTGTGTGTGTGTGTGTGTGTGTGTGTGTGTGTGTGTGTGTGTGTGTGTGTGTGTGTGTGTGTGTGTGTGTGTGTGTGTGTGTGTGTGTGTGTGTGTGTGTGTGTGTGTGTGTGTGTGTGTGTGTGTGTGTGTGTGTGTGTGTGTGTGTGTGTGTGTGTGTGTGTGTGTGTGTGTGTGTGTGTGTGTGTGTGTGTGTGTGTGTGTGTGTGTGTGTGTGTGTGTGTGTGTGTGTGTGTGTGTGTGTGTGTGTGTGTGTGTGTGTGTGTGTGTGTGTGTGTGTGTGTGTGTGTGTGTGTGTGTGTGTGTGTGTGTGTGTGTGTGTGTGTGTGTGTGTGTGTGTGTGTGTGTGTGTGTGTGTGTGTGTGTGTGTGTGTGTGTGTGTGTGTGTGTGTGTGTGTGTGTGTGTGTGTGTGTGTGTGTGTGTGTGTGTGTGTGTGTGTGTGTGTGTGTGTGTGTGTGTGTGTGTGTGTGTGTGTGTGTGTGTGTGTGTGTGTGTGTGTGTGTGTGTGTGTGTGTGTGTGTGTGTGTGTGTGTGTGTGTGTGTGTGTGTGTGTGTGTGGCGGTTATATCAGTGTCAGCAAAATCGCCCATGAAACAGCACGTTCCTAATAAAGATCCGAACGGTAATCAGACAAATCTCCTGAGGTTTTTTGTTCTTGTAAGCATGAAACGCTTTATAAAGTGGCATGTGAAACCCTCGGCATGTCGAGAATCTAGTATTTTTAATTTAGTTTGTCCGTACGAGGGCAGTGGCGCAACTATGAAAACGTCATTTTACTCCACTCTGAAGCTGTGGACTATCTACCCACAGCTGCTTCTGCACGAGGGTATGATCTACTAAAAGATGAAAAAGGAAGGAGGTTAAACGTAAGGATTAGATAATAAATATGCATTATTTTATTTAAACCGTAGCTGTTAAGGCTAGGAAATTATATTTTATTGACAAATCCTTTAAAACTATTTTTGTTGTGTGCATACTAAAAGCCCTGCTTATATACACCATTGATGTGAAAGACGATGTGAGTGCACACATCGATCATAGAATTGTTGCCAGTATTGTATATAGCAGTCACGTATTGCCCCTTCCACATCCACTGGTCTTTATGTGCGCTGCGCGTTGTGTCATATAAGCCTTGTGGTGCTGTCCCGAATCCAAGGCGAAAAACAAGGGCCAGAATATTTTGAAGCAGTTTTGCATATAGCCTGCGTAGCGTAGACTGCAAAGTTATTGATATTCTTACCTGTAAATATCGGCAAGTACAGATAATAAAGGTTCCTAGTGTAGCTTTATAAGCATCGTTATAACTGCATTGACAGATTTCTTTGCGTATGTAATGCCATTCATTGGTTCGCGATGGCCGTAGGGCATATGGACCTGAACCACACACCATGTAATAATAAAACTAGTGCAAATGTAACACGCAAACCTGCTTCACATCATAATTCTATGTCGTTTAACATAGCCTGCAGCCTTGAATTGAAAGCGTCAGTAGTGGTCCAAGCAGGGGATGCAACCACATTACTTCATAGGATTGCTTATTATATTTACCCAGCGTAACTTGGTCTTATAGAAGTGAAATGAAGGTGTCAAGAGGTTGAGAATTATTTTCGTCTTCAGTTTGTGTACTTGTGCACTTCGCTACCTCGCCGCCGTCAAGGACGAAAAAAATGACGGATGAAATTGTCATTAAGGCCAGATTTCGCGTGCTTTATCTCGTCTGTAATGGCCTTGAATTGTCAGGGTAGATACGCAAAAACGTGCATGTATTGTGATTTTCTTGCCACAAATTAACGAATACGGATGGCTGGAAATACTCAAGGAATTTAACACTACTTGCCTCGTTGCGCACAGTATAGCTTTGAAAGCACGGAGTGGTTATATTTGTTATACTTTTTGCACGTAGGTTTGTTTTAGCCCTAAAATATGCTAGTATTATTTGAGCTGCATTTGGCCACAGTTTACTTTAATATCAGAAAATCATAACCACTTCCATTATCACCGCTGCAAGTACCACTCCCCCAATTTTTTGCAAATAGTTACCTAAAGGGGCATCACCGCAAACAGGTGTGCGTTACAGACAAAGCACGCTTTACAGGCAAGGTTAATAAAGTTTTGCTGCTGATATACAGTTTCTTCACAATAAGTTCACTCCGCCAAGATAATGCTTTTGCAGTCGGTAATTTCAGAGAATTTTAAAGCACTCAGCACCCTCCCTTTTCATTCATGTCAGGAATGGCAGCTAACAAAAAGACTAAAACCAACAGAGAAAAATTACGCGCCATGTGATGGAGGCTATTTCGTTGATGTTAGTTTCAACCTTTTAGGACAGGTTGCAATTCCATACCGTTTCATGAACATGATTCTGAAGAAAGCATTGCATTCGGCTTCGTTCCAAAATAGAGCACCTCATTGGTTCACATTTTGCTCGTTGTTTTGTGTCCTGGGAATGCGCACTTAGGCACTCTGCGTGTACGCTGCTTCTAGCACGTGAAAAAAAGAATAAAGAAAAGGCGTCTACTTCGTTCTCTACATTGCAGTGGCGCCGCATGGTGAGAAATTCCTGAGGCAACCACGCTGCAGCCATCTCTCTCTCTCTCTCTCTCTCTCTCTCTCTCTCTCTCTCTCTCTCTCTGTTTTTTTTTTTTCGCGATTACTGCTTGCGTGCCCAGGAGATGGCGCAGTAGAGAGCGTACGTATGTCGCTGACACCTCGCCAGATGGCAACCCTATGCCGCGGTTGCCTTGAACAGCTAACGAAAACGTGATGTGCACTTCGTCGTCTCCCCTTCTCGTTTCAAAGAACAATATATTTCTGCACATTGTTCAACCTGTTGCGAAATAAAATTTGAGACAGAATTCATGTTTAAAAATGCACAAAAAGAATGGAATCTAGAATCCCAGTTCACCTGTCGGAAGACCATGGCTGTACAAGATGTCCAAAAGCTGTTTCTTCAATGCGATTACATTTTTAGGGCACACCTTTTCATGCTTGAGTTTTGTGACTGTATCTGACATTCTGCGATAGCTAACAAACAGTCTATTTCAGTTCGCAGGACCAAAATTTTTATTGAACGTAATTTTTTTTCATAACCCATTGTAGACGTTAACCTTGATTTGGTGCTGCGCATCTCAGTTCATGCCACGTCACAAGAAAGACGCAATTTAACTGGGCCTTTATTTTCAAAACTAAAAACGTCAAGCCCACTTATAGCGAGCTCCACGATCATACGGGTGACGCTCCTTGTAGCCGAAGTTCGTAGTGCGTAGACTTGCCAAATTTAAGGCAAGAATAAGTATGCAATTAAATAAAGGGCTATTTATTACTTTAAAACTTCACTTAAGGATGTCTTCTTCGTTAAGGTAGACATTATAAAGTCACTTTCTAAGCCCTGTAGAATGTTCATATTGCCGCGAACGACTCTGAACTACACCAACCCTTACTTGCTTCTGCCAACAGCTGCCACGGTATACGGTCTTATCTGTTTTGTTGTAACGAGCAGAACAATCCATGTAATGCCGCAGTAATCTCATGCTCCTAGTTCAGAAGTCTGTACTAGTTTGCTGAAGTTGGTGACCAGCGCTTCGGCTGTTCCATTCTATAGGACAGCTATATATCTTTCGATGCCAATGCCTTATTTTGATAGCAAATGCGTATTCCTTTCTACCATGTTTTCTTTCTTTTCAGCATCTCCGCTACACACAGGAATGATAACGCTTGATCAGGGTAGTTCGGATACTTTTCATAAAAAACAATCAGGACTTTGTGATGCTGTAAGGCTGTCTTCGGGTGTAGCTCTTCGCCCGGCGAAAATGTGATGCGCTTAGATCGAAGACCGCTGACCACTTGGTGTTCCGTTAGGAAGTCTGTGCCCAATATTTAGTCATGGGTGTACTGCTGAAGGACTATAAAGGCGGCGTAGAAATTAAGTTCCTTGATTGCTATTCGTACTGAACGCTGTTTTGATGGCATTGTCAGGTTTCCTGCAGTAGAAATTTTCATTTCATCCCGACAAATAGACCTTTCTACAACTTAACGGTGAGTTATCCGCTCATGACGGAGTAGCCAGCGCCTGTATTTACCAAGGTAGGAATCCTGTGGCCGTGGACGGTTACCTCAAGACCTGAAGTACGAGTTCTTGCATTGCATATTTGTCTGGCAATCGGGACACGCCTTAGTCAGTTGCTGGTACTTCGGAAATGATTCGGCGCTCTCACACTGCAACGATGTGTACCGATCTTAAAACTGCGTCATGTCGTTGTTAACGGCATGATAGGGAGTCGTCGAGGTCACTGGAAGGTCTTCGTATCTCGTGGTAACGCAGCTTGAACAATGAAGTCAAGCACGTAGTCTTTACCCAACTGCGCCAGTGAAATAGCAGCAACATAGAGGAGACTGAATTGAGCATTCTTAAATGAACACTAAAGACAACTTTCTCCTAATTATAGTTGTGGGTAAAACTTGGTTCATTGGCTATTTAAGCCCGCGCTTGACGCTTGTCTGTCGTAAAAAGAACGCTTTGCATCACAAAAGAAGGGCGTCAAAGTGCACAGTAGAATCGAAAAGCTCATTTGAGAGCTTTTGTTTACATGTCCTGCTGGGGGCCATCAACTTAGCTTATGCCTCATGTAGGCTCGCTACCAAGCAGCTGGTGGCAGTGACACTGCATCTTGCTTGGGTCACAGATCGCAAATGGCATAAAGGAATCCAATTACACGGTTTCCCTATTGGGTTTACATTTCATCGGACATGTGCAGCAGAATAAGCCAGCTCTCACGTATCTTCGCCCCAAGTACAGGTTCAGATTGAGAACAAAGACCCGATGCGTATACCAACATAAACGATATGATGGTAATTGATCGGTACAACATTTCAGCGGTGATTGACACACAACTTTCACGTCATCAACTCGATTAGGACTGCGAGTAAAATGCATAAAAATACCAGAAATACCACAAAAATGAAGCAATTATTGGTATAATTTGGCATCAAAATTACCGTAAATACAGTTTCCCTTTAGAAGGAAGAGACGCGCAATTGTCCCCGGGGGGGGGGGGGGGGGGGGGGGGGTGAAGGGTGGCAGTTCCTGGCCCTACGAGGCTGGGACGGTAGGTCAACCCTGCTTGCGGTGGGGGCTAGCCAACCACCGAATTTTTATCTGTTGTAGGCCGTCATTGCCCCCGCCACCACTTAGGTGGTGGACGACGGCTGTTGCGGCGCGCGTCTTCCTCTCCCTCTTCTTGTTTTCCTTCCTTCTCTACTCTCTCTCCTTTGGTTGCACAACTACAGAGCCAGTAGCAGGCCCGTGCATTTTCTTTTCCTTCTTCCTATAGCTATAACAACAACAACAACCAACTGGCCCGCCACTATAAAACACAACCTAGGCTGCATCCGAACATCGAATAAATAACGAGAGTGTTTGGTATTTCTTGAATATCTTTTCCTTAACCCTCATTATTACACTTTGATGAAATACACGAATAATAATCCTGAAATTAAAAAAGATGGTCTATGTTCCACCAGCTCACTTAGAGATAAGACTACCAAAAATTTTTGTTCTGCTACTTCCAACATTCTTCGATAGTTTAGTTAAACGATTTCAGTCAATGGAAAGGTTTTTCGCTAAACTAGATAACATGGTAATATTACGTATGCATTCACACTGAGGTAATTGTTCTGTCGAAAACGACTTCATAAAACGAAATGATTGCTTTTCGCCAATAGAGTCTACTATAGGTGGTCGACTTAGTCGTGTAAAGTCTCTTTTTGCATACTTGGTTATCTAGATTATAAGCCGAGTTGACTTAATAGGAGAGAAAATTATTTAATTTATTTATGCTGCTTCACGCTGCAAATGCCAGGAACGTTCACTATTTTGCATGCGGCAATATGCAAGGGTCAAATATGAGAGTTGAACACTGAAGACTGAGAGAAGAAAATAAGACGACATGCTCAAACTTTCGGTGACGTAACTTTGTAAACCTCGTGCGGGCGTTGTGCACTGCTAACGAAAGTCGAAGAAGCAAACACAAAATAAAAAGAAATAGAGCGTTCCCCAATTATAGCCTTGATTTCGTGCTTATTGTAGCAAGGTTATCTTGTTGTCGTCCTTTGTTCTTTTATTTCCGCCTTTCCCGTCAAAGCCTCAGCAGCTCCCTAAAAGCGTACTGCGTCGTGTCCCGGGCTGCCGTTCCACTGAGCCGTGAAAACTGGGCAAGCCAGCCACGTACCGAGGGAGCACGAGGGAGAAGGCTGAAGATTCGTCGTACCTCCTTGCGACGAAGACGAAGAGGATGGAGAAGACGGACACAGGAAGCGAAGAACGAACGAAGCCGCGTCTCCACCCCTCGTCCACTTCCGTGTTTTGCCTCCACTTTGTTTCCATTGTGAGCGCACAAAAGGGGCCCCGTGTACGCAGGCAGACATTGAGGCCCCTGTCCAAACGGCGAGACGCTCTGTTCTTGAGGCCGTTGTTCTCCTCTGTGAGTGGAGAGGGTCACCCGAAAATGACGGCGCCGTCTAGGAGCAGCAACGAGCTCTGATGGAACCCAAAGAAATAAGACAGTTACGTCAAGAGGCATACACATCACGGAGCTGCGTGCGCGCATGGGTCAAAAGCAGCGTGCACCGCATGACTGGGCCGCACGTGAAATTGTGAGCAGGGACTGCTGTAGACGCTTGCAATTCTCCTCGTGGCATTCGTATTCTCTTTTCTCGTTTTATTCCTCCTCGTTCAGTTCTTTGCTTGCGGCTTCAAAGAGAAAAACAAAAACCCAATCTTTATTTCTTTTTGTGTCTGTGCTGTTTTATTTCTTTTCTGTTTTAGCCATCACGCCGCTATTGATGTTTCCGCCCTCGTTGTATGAAAACCTTAGCAACCAAGCAAGCAAAACGCGAATAGGATATCACTTTGGCAACGAAAACGCAGAAAGCGTAGTAATGAAGACGGCGCATAAATGAAAGCAGCGGGCTCGGCCCTTCACGCCGTGCACATTGTTATATTCAAAACGAAGTGATCCAACTTGCTTGTTCAGCGTTGTGTCTTCACTTATTTTTTGTGCGTCCTTGTTTCCTCCCTCCAAATGAAAGAGAGTAAGATCTCACAACGCACAACATTCGTTCATTTTTACTTTCTTCCACGTAGAGAGGTTCATCGCTGGGAAGCCCTCTCAAGAACGCAGTCTTCGGACTGGAACTAGACATGGTTAGCTGACGTTCTTTCTGTTTCTCGCCTTGGCTTTAGGCGATGACTTGGTTAGGCCGGTACTTTGCGCAGTGCGCCTGTTCGCAGGTAAATAAAAGGCTGACGAGGAGAGCCTCTTGGTCTGGAGTCAACGTTCCAACGAGGCGTTAGCAGGCCTTCTTCGGCCAATCGACAAGGGAACATCTAACCTAACCTGATTCGTCTATTTTAAGGCGCCAGCACTCTTCTGAGCTTGTCGTGCTCTCCAGTACTTGCAGCTCAAGTAATTGAATTTAGTTCTTCAGCCTCGCTAAAGGGAGCAGCCCAGCACCGCCGGTTGCAGACATATTCTGATTGATAAAGACAATTAACCATAACAAAAGTGGAATTGTCAGTATGTCTTACAAAATCTACTGATCATCTCGGTCAGTCCAATTTCATCTTTTTTACCCCTGGAACAGGTGTACTAGTGTTTTTCCCATTCACTTGAGCCCCGCCGTGGAGGCGCAGTGGTTAGAGAGGTCGAATGCTGATCTCCTGGAGAACACGGGTTAAATCCCGGCCACAGCGACAGCTTTTCAATATCGGAGGAAAGCTGGGCGTCCGTGGGCTGTGCAATGTCAGCGCACGTTCAATAACTACGGGCGGCTGAAATTGCCAGAGCCCCTACGTTACGGCTTTCCTCATAGTCTGAGTCGCTTTGGGGGATTAAGCCTTAGAAGCCAAAGGCGAAACTTCTCGCATGACCTATGCAATGAACACATTCTCATCATTACTCTCACTTGGATTTTACTGGCAGCGGCTTTCGCGCATGGTATGAGCCCTTACAAAAAAAATAACTTAAACACCCCTAATTTCTTAAGCTGATTAGGTCCCTTTACTTTAAGCAGTCTCTGACCTGATTTTAGCGTTGTTCGATCAACGTTGGTCAATCAATGATAGCGGTATGTAAGACTCTCGCCAACACTTTGGTCCCCTCTCTACGGCGTCGCCTTATTCAACAATTCTCTCCTTTACTTGATGACCTATGAGACAGTGGTCTGCCCTGTCTTTGAAAAGGGCTCTCTCATCTAACGGCATGGTACTACATCTGTCGCATGATTTAAGCGTCAGTCGCAAGTTTGAAGGCTCAGGGGTAAAAGAGTTAAGACTGAACGCATCAAATTAATCATCGAGTGTATTTCCCCCGGCTTTCTCCGAATATACGCATCGGATATGTCTGATTATTCTGTAATATTTTTCTATTTCGCTGAATTAAAAATTGATTTGTACATATAGGGCAATTTCAGTGGTATAGAAGTTTACGCATTTCCGTTTTTATTCCTTTGAAATATTACTTCAAACGCAAGTAGTAAATCTGTCAAAGTGTAATAATGTTAAAAACTTCTGCCACAGCTATTTGTTTTCGAACTTGAGCACATATACGAAATGAACACGGAAATCAACACAGATAAAATGTATTCTGAAAGATTTTACAATCTCTCGAAAATGAAGAAGCAGCCCTTGGAATAATGTTGATTTCACAAAAGCATTTGATTATTTAAATCACTCTATCCTGCTAAAAATAGCTTGAAACGTACGGCTTCCGTGGAACTGCGCCATCGCTTTTGAAATCCTGCCTAAGTGATCGCAATCAGTACATGCATTTAAATGGCCACTCATCCAATATATTACCCATTCCAGCATACTTGCATCAACGGAGCATTCTAGGCTCATTTGCGTTTAACTTCTACCCAAACGACATCGTAAACATCGATTCCACGGTAAAAGTTATAATTTGCGCTGATGATGTGACACTGTTACTCAATACAACCAGCCCAGGTGAAGAGTCATTAAAGCAAACAGAGTGCTCGAGAAATTAAACATAAGGCTGACCTCAACAAATTAAAAATAAGCTTTAATAGAACGAAGGCTGTTTTATACCGTGCGAAAAACAAATATATTAGCATTAACGCGGACATTAAGTTAACGAACTCAAACAATGAGATAGCAAACGCAAATAAAATACTCGAAGTATATTGCAGCGAAAATAGGACGTGGGACAACCTCGTGGACAACGTTATATCAAAACTGTCTTGCATCGTAGGACTGACGTATGCAAACAGCTATATTCTACCTTCAAATATTAAACATTTACTGTGCGTTGCGTTATTCTCCTCACACATAAATTATTGCCAACTGGTCTGGGGGAATACAACTAAAGGTAACCCGAAAAAAAGTCTCAATATTGCAGCAAAAAAAAAAAATGCTAAGGAATATTGAAAACGACCAGAGAAGTCACCCTTCCCAACCTCCATTCTTGAAGTGCTGTATAATAATAATGGACAACCTATACTCTTACTGATTGTATTCGTATTACACGTTTAGAAAAAAAAAATTGCTATTCCCTATTACGGTTGGAAGCACTTTGTAAAAAGGCATTATCTTATGAGTGTAGAAGCACACAGCTTTGGTTAATGAAGTTGTCGACAACAAATGATAAACAGAATATTACCGCACTTGTTAAGCTTCTGTTATAATAACGGTATTACTCCAGAAATAACTTCGAAACAAGAATTGAAATTGTTTTTCTTTGATAAAAATCCTTTCGTATGATAGTGTATTTCTTGCTTTCTGTTTATGTACTCTGTACGTTTTCATGAAGGAACACCCTTTTGTTCATAACAGAAATTGCGCGTTTGATTTCTTTCGTCATTTTGTTTAACTTAATCTAGCGGTTTTTTTTTTATCTTAGGCTTTCTCAGGTTTGTATTTTCACCTAAAACCGATGTCTCAAGTAGTTGAAATAATTTTTTCTTCTTATTTATAGAATGTCTGTCTCACCTTTGCAAACAAGCCATTCCTCTAATGTAATTCATAGTTTTGTGCTGCTAGCTTCTAATATGTTGCTCTGCCTGTATTTTTTTCTTGTTTTGTTTGTGTTTCTTGAATTCTGTGCGCTGGGGAGCTGGGAACTAGTCAAGCTGATCTAGCTTTTTTCCGCACTCCTTTACTTCATGAGTGAAATTTAGGACATGTATGTATGTATGTATGTATGTATGTATGTATGTATGTATGTATGTATGTATGTATGTATGTATGTATGTATGTATGTATGTATGTATGTATGTATGTATGTATGTATGTATGTATGTATGTATGTATGTATGTATGTATGTATGTATGTATGTATGTATGTATGTATGTATGTATGTATGTATGTATGTATGTATGTATGTATGTATGTATGTGTGTGTGTGTGTGTGTGTGTGTGTGTGTGTGTGTGTGCGTGCGTGCGTGCGTGTGTGCGTGCGTGCGTGCGTGTGTGTGTGTGTGTGTGTGTGTGTGTGTGTGTGTGTGTGTGTGTGTGTGTGTGTGTGTGTGTGTGTGTGTGTGTGTGTGTGTGTGTGTGTGTGTGTGTGTGTGTGTGTGTGTGTGTGTGTGTGTGTGTGTGTGTGTGTGTGTGTGTGTATATGTATGTATGTATGCATGTATGTAACAATCTAGTAAATGAGGAGATTCTAATTTTATGATAGCCATGTTACATTCACGTATCATACATGCATCCATGAGGCAGAGTAGAACAGGGCTGAATGCGTTACGTTTTTAGAAGCGTAAGCCATAATAAATGCTCCTGGGTGTGCTCAGCTGTTGTGATAGACGTCACCTTCTTAAGGCGCGTTATTACCTCTTTGCTGAAACACCAGGAATGCCCATTACCGGCAGTCCGGCAACATGTCACGGAACGACCACTTTGTCCCTTCGCTATTGGGAAAACAAACTAGGCCCACCTTCTGTTCGTTGGCTGGGAGACTCGTCAACGTCCCGTTCAATAAAGGCTCTGGCACCACGTAGAAGGCCTCGGCGCGAGAAAATACGATAAGCAAATAAACCGGACATGGTAATGCTTTCGCGACGCTACACGCCCGGAGCCTGTTCTTCCGTTCTCTCTACGATAAGGAGAATCATCTCTCATAACTGCATAAGGGTAACAGGGAGAAGTTCATAAATGTGTCTACACGATTGTCTCAGTACATTGCGAGTGGGTGCTGTGTGCAAGAATATTGCTGTTAGCTCGGCTGCTCAAAACATGCGGAAAGAAACTGCGTTTACGTGAACACAAATAGTTAAAACATTTTGCAGAGCGTATCGTACGTGTTGTCCATTTTCTGCTAGGGTCAAATGATGGCCAACTAAATACAGGATACAATTCTTCTACTCGACACGCTACTCTGCGCTGCAATAAAGTTTGTGATTTATATATATTTCCTTCCTTTCGCACTCCAGCCTATTCAATCCCGACGGCACACCACAAAAGCTGCATGCATCTTAAAATTCGAGGCAGTCTTGTATTTGTGTTCGCAAATGTAATTCTGGCGGTGGAAACCTCATTTTGGCGGAGAGTGAATACAAAACACACCTGCTGACTTTTCATGTACAGACATGCTTGCCGCGAACAATATTAATCCACAGTCCTCCCCTATGCCGTCTCTCAAACCTCGGATGTGGTCTTGAGCACGTGAAACGAATACATTAGGGAATCGCAACAAAAATTCCTCGGAGATAATGCCTCAGATATACAGTAAGGAAAAGAACACAGTAACTGCTTCGAAACGCGCAAACGGAGCCATGAAATGGGGCTTGTAACGTGCTGCCGAGAATGCGAAGTTTCAGTGACCGTGTCTTGTACGACATATTTCCTCCTGGCCGACCAGGAACCGATTACTTTGTTTCAATTGTCTTTTTTCGTATTGCACCGATCAAGCACGAAACGACCATGGGACGGAGGGCGACGATTTTGCTTCTTTTCCGGCCTGCCGGCTTCTCTATCTCTGGAGCGCGCCGTTAACTTGTCCCCAGAAAAAGGAAATGGAATGTGTGGGGAAGGGAGAAATGTTGGAACGCGAGGGCAGGAAAGAGTTCCCTAAGTGAAAGCATGTCTGTGCGGAACGCTTCGCGACACGGTCGAAATATAGCAGTGTGTGCGCGTGCACGCCGAAGTCGTCTCCGGGGTAATGTCGGAGGTACACTGGCGTGAAATTGCTTACTAAGCAGGAGCCCACCGAGCTGCCGGTACTGGAGCCAATTTGTAGGCCGCCATTTAATATTCGGTGCAATATCGCTCGAAATAAAAAAAAGAAATAAAAAATGGGAGGGCGACTCCAGATACGGTGTTCCCAGTCAATACTCAGTCAACCAGGCAGCCAAGCACGATGTGCAGCTCGCCGAAATTTACGCTCTCTCTCTTTCTATCCTATTTTAGCGTTTTATCTTCTTCTGCCAGCAGCTGTACAATTGTTTATCCTATATATTTTTCTCAACAAACTGTTATATCTTTTGGTTCCCCTTCACGCAGGGGAAGGCTAGACAAATGCTCCTCCGCAGACTGCTGCCGCTGCCTCGGATGCTTACTCGTTAGTGAGCAATCGCGCGTTAACTTCCTGGCTTTTTATTTGGTTTCTTCTTGTATAGTGTTTACGCGTGTTCCACACAGGCTGCAGTGCTCGACGTTGACGGCCCCTTCGCTCAGACTTCGTTGCAGAGAATACGAATAATGAAGGCGCGTCGTTCCGTATTCGAGGCACGCGAGCCGCTGCCTCCGGCCTTTGGTGGCGATTCATTTACATGGGAGATGTATTCAGCAGTTTGCTCCTCGCCAGTCATATGCGCAGCTAGCACGCAATATTGTACGGAACGAGTGAAAAAGCCGTAACTGTCGCAAACAGTCGTTCGAAGCTTGCCAATATGCCGCAAGTGAACTCGTTGTCTCGTTTGTTTTTTGGCATTGCCTTTCTTGAGCTCTGCGCGAGAGCTTTATATTTTGCTCCGGTGATACACTTGGATTTAACTTAGTGCCTTAAAAAAAGCCATTCGTTTTCGGGATTCTTGCGGCTTGTTGACAGCTCACGCGGAACTAATATTCAGGTTGCTCTTTCGACAGCCTGAACTTGTAGCATTGTCGCGGCGCGTAGGTGTGCTTCCAGTGCAGTAATATATCTGTTTAAAGTCGACTGCGGCTGAGGGGATTTCGTATTACACAACCTGACCAACCTTTCGGCCTTCACGTGCTGTAAACGACGCATGTTTGTAAATGGGGTTTCTTTTTGTTTGTTTTGAATAAAATATCCCCATTTAAAGTTACAGAACTGGCCAAATATGTTTTCTTTTTTTGTTGTTGTTGTCGTTGTCTTGAAAGCAAAGATGTGCTCGTGCATCTGGAAATCGCTATATTGGGTGTGACTGCCTGTCTGGTGAGACTATCGTGGTGGTCCTTTAGCCGGCCTGACATTTATTTTATTTTTGTAAATGGGACAAAGGCGTAATTTTTCCTTTGCCCACATTGGTGTCCCTCACTACTCTAATTATGTAGAAAGTTCCTCTTTTTTACCATGCTCACAGTAACAGTGGTAGTCTGATGAGCTGGGCGCGAGACATGAACAGTCGTTCGAAGCAGGCACGCCTGATTCTTGTCTGTTTCTGTAGCGTTCAGAACGGAAGGATTCGAGCGGAAACCCAAAAAACCTCATAATGCCTCGACAAGAAAGAAGTGTAACTACGTCTTTGAAAAGGAGCTTGTTACTAGAGCTGATATTTCCTTTTAAACCTTTTTCTTTTTTTTCACAGTCTTCATCTAGAAGCCGCTATAGTTCGCGAAAGCGCTTAAAGCAGCCGTTACGGATCCACCGTCAATTCTTCGGAACAGAACCGGAATCATCCCCTACCGCCTCCCACGGCCATCTTATTACTCCAGGAACCCCAAATAAGTGTTACCGTTAAAAGAAACGCAAAAGAATGAAAAGAAAAAAACTCGGAAGAAGATGCGCGTAGGGACCTAACGCAGCGCTGCGAGAGAGCGTGAATGGCTTCGCGGCGGCCACGGCAACTAAAAATGAACCGCACACATGCAATTACAAGCACAAACACAAAGAAAAAATTACGACAGTAAGGCACATCACTGTATGGCGCGAATGAAAGGCGCCTTCTCTTTTCGACTTTCCAAGCGTCCATTGTCAGTTTCTCCCCTTAATAACGCGCGAGTGGTGGCCCGTTTGTTAGGGGATGATCAAGACATTACGTCCCGCTCTTGGGGGATAGGCTGAGTGAAGATATTCCCCTCAAATCGACTTTAGTCGCTCTCCTTCTTTCCTCTGAGCAGCGCCGTTATCGGTGTTTAGGAAGAGTTAGCGATAGAGAGAGAGGAGGGTTCCCTCCCAGTGGTCCTCGTTCCCGTGTGGGCCACATAGCAGCTGCCGCTGTCTCCTGCGGAGCTTCGTCGGCCGCCGCAGCTTTTGGATTCTCAGAGTGCGGCTGCTGCTAGTACGGATCGATGCGGCGTACACCGCGACGGCGCTGCTCAGTTTGGGCCGCCACAGTTGCAGCAGCAGCGACCAGCTTGGCGCGCGAGTCAATCTCGTGCGAGCGGCAACTGCCGCGGTCCCATCAGGGCTCCCCTCGGCACGGACTCGGTCGAGCCGGTGCGCGCTCACGCGAGCGCTATGCCTATGGGGAAACACCACCTTCGCCGCCTCCTGTCGGTTCACGCGCGGGGGTGCGTGCGCGTTCGTTCGCTTACCGTGTTCTACGTTGATCCGCGAGGTTGATTTGTGTGCCTTTGCGAAAAAGACGAATATGGTGTGAGACGGGTGTTTTCGAGTCACGCACCGCTGTGTCTTCCGTGCGCGTTCTTCGACTGCGGGCATATTTCTACCGCTCTGATATAGGCGCATGGGCATTACGGTTTCGCTTCAATGGTTTTTCGTTTTGTACTTTCGTAATGCACACACGCCTATAGCAAGAGCTTGGAAAAAAAAAAACAGCGCATGAATGCACGCGCGCGTGTGTGCGCGAACGAGTGAAGCTAAAGCATGGTGCGTGGGTGAGCGGTGGAGATGGAAGACTTTATGCTTGCACTATGTCTAAAAAGCACTACTGATTTGGTTTCGTTTGGTTTATACAGTTTAACAGTCTAAGAGGGGCGGCGCAGTGAAAGCTTCGTAAACTTTTAACTTCTGGGGTTCATCAACGGGCGCTGAAATCGGGCAGTACACGGGCTGTTCGCCTCCATCAAAAAGGTCTCGCTGAGCCCAGATTTGACTCTGCGTCTTTGTAGTCAGCATTTGAGCGCCGTATGAACTAATATCAACGCGATGGAAGCTAACCAGTACTACTGGTTACATCCAATATTGTGCTGCGCGTGTGCCAAGTTTAGAGGAAAATGAACAGAAGATGATGATTACTCGGAGTAGAAGCTAGTTATACCCTACATTGCTCACAGGAAAAGGCAAGAGGAGGAGACAAGCGCTCGAGCAGAGAAAGAAACAGAAAATTTTAGAGGGAACTTTGGACCACTGAAAAGCGATGAGGCGAAAGCCTCTATATTGCCGCGGATCGTAGCCCTACACTACGGCACCCCTCTCTCCATCTCGTCTTTCACTCGCACCTTCCTCTCTTCCTTTACGGCATGGTACATGTGTCCGTGGAGAATTGTGACAGATACTGCGCCTTTTATATCCTGTAAATCAATTTGAAAAGCCGCTAATGCCTTCTGTACTAACGCATCCAAGAAGTATGGGTCTGCTTCTGTTTTCTGTGAAGTGCGGCGTTAGAGGAAGCGCCAAATGAACGTTGCCGCACGGACGCCCGGATCGGACGCCCGGCAGGTTCAGCTTCGTCTATGCGTGAATCACCTATGCGGGAATCACGTCATGACCAGTCGTGACGGTACATGGCGCGCCCCTTCTGGGACACAACCAGCATTTCACTGAATGCATAAAAGTTTACCGGCGTTGTATAATCCGTTAACAGGAAATTAAAGGTGCAGTATCTGCCACTGGCGAAATACCGCTATGCTCACGGTAGACAGGACGAATTGTGATGAACGTTTCACGATCTGGGGCATGTCGCTTGTTGTCTCCACCGAAGAAGTGGCGTGTGGGATTTATGGATATTACAGGCAAGTCATCGATAGTGTTAGTTTTCACCACGTTTCTCTATGGAATATTTATTTGGTGTAAAGAGGAAAAAGTTGTACCTCTACCTGTGTGATATTGTCTTCCCAGAACCCTTCTACGGGGCCATATACAGTGCAGGCTCTGGCACAGATGTGATATAGAGAGTAAAGAAAATGCAAGTTCTGCCAGGGGCTAAGAACATTTTGTTTTAATACATACCGGAACATTACCAGTAATGAAGTTTTTGAAGGGAAGAGACTTTTTTTTTTCTTTTTTCTTACCGTGGGGAGCCCATTGTTTAATCTGTAAGCAGCCGGAAACAATAGATCATGTTTTTTTACATTGTTGGGAAGGGGCATATTTCTGGGATGTATTACAACGGACCATAAAGGATTTTTCATTAGACTCACCCGGCATTCGATATTTAAGCTTAGAGAATGAGGATGGGGGGGTTTCATTTGACGTAATTAAGCTTATGGGCAGGCTATCCCTGGGACAGGGATGCCAGACCTGTTCGAATTTATTTTCGAGAGAGTATGAAGTGGTTTATTGCCATCCAAAAAGTAGCTGCAGAACCTCCCGAATGGCTCTCAAGGGTAGAACCTTTGATCTCGCTGCGGGAGTTTTAATGTAACAGGCCAGTCTAACGCTGGCTGGTCATGACATTCATTCGTCCATATTACCTCATGCGTCGTTTTTCATGTTTTGATCGGAGTTTCGTGTTATGTCGTATGCCAAAGCCAGACAATAAAGAAAAAAACAAATCTAGGACATGGTGCAGTTGGTAAAAAGCTCGGCTAGGGATCCAAGGGATGGAGGTTCGATTCCCGGTGGAGACAAGGTTTATTTATTTATTTTTAACTACCTCCCTCCAAAGTGGGACACCCTCTGCCGACAGCCCCTGCTGACAACGATGAGGCATTAAAGGCTTTCGCCTTCGTATGTCTGGGCAGATTAATGTCCACTGGGTCACCAGCTGGACCAGCCTAAGAGCCCCAGCTTAGTACGAAGAGACTAAGTGTATGTCAGCTTAGAGATATTACAGGATGTGCTTGTCGTGGCACACAGGCGATAAGAAACTTTCTAGTTTGCTACAGCTTTGCCTAACTTTCTTTTTAATGTTGCGATCAGAATATTCGAACGTTTTACATATGCCTGCGCCTGTCAGTGGAATCCCGGCAGTGTTTTTACGAGGGTTGATGCTGTATGCAGAGAGCTATTTTACTGGAATAGCTGTCTAGCAGAAACAGGACTGGAATCACGGAGTTGAGGGATGAGCGTTATCTTGATCTGAGTCTGGGAAAGGCACCCTCACCAGTGCGTACTATCGGAGTCCTTCAGTTTCAACACAACTTCATGTGAGAGCTCGATACGCTGCCCAAAACGCACGCTAGGCGGCGCTGTCATAGAGAAGAGGCAGTGCCCTACTTTTTGAAGCTTGATCAGGGTGCCTTAGAACACGCAGCTACAAAAAGAAATTTAACAATGGAGATGACGCATGTGCTGTATGTGGAAACTCCAGTGAAACAATTGACCTTATTATACTCGAATGTAATGGTATCCATCCGGAAGTTGGTGCAGGCGCAATCACTGTTCCTGAAGCTCTGGGGTTTAGAGATAACAGTGGCCGGGTGAATAAACCGGCGGTGGAAACTAGAAAAAAACGACTTGAAAATTGGTGGCTTAAAAGCAGAGAAGTGACATAATGTTAGTAATGTAGGAACAAAATTTAATAAATAGAATGATGGTTTAGTTAACCATTCTAAATCAATAATTAAGATATATGGAGAAAAAATGAGCATGATAGCTACTGCTACCACCCCGTTTCAAAGGGGACGCTCATATATTCCATCCATCCATCCATCCATCCATCCATCCATCCATCCATCCATCCATCCATCCATCCATCCATCCATCCATCCATCCATCCATCCATCCATCCATCCATCCATCCATCCATCCATCCATCCATCCGTCCGTCCGTCCGTCCGTCCGTCCGTCCATCCATCCATCCATCCATCCATCCGTCCGTCCGTCCGTCCGTCCGTCCGTCCGTCCATCCACCCACCCACCCACCCACCCACTTATCCATCCATCCATCCATCCATCCATCCATCCATCCATCCATCCATCCATCCATCCATCCATCCATCCATCCATCCATCCATCCATCCATCCATCCATCCATCCATCCATCCATCCATCCATCCATCCATCCATCCATCCATCCATCCATCCATCCGTCCGTCCGTCCGTCCGTCCGTCCGTCCGTCCGTCCGTCCGTCCGTCCGTCCGTCCGTCAGTCCGTCCGTCCATCCATCCATCCATCCATCCATCCATCCATCCATCCATCCATCCATCCATCCGTCCATCCATCCATCCATCCATCCATCCATCCATCCATCCATCCATCCATCCATCCATCCATCCATCCATCCATCCATCCATCCATCCATCCATCCATCCATCCATCCATTAGTGCAGCGAGCGGGGGATGGCTGGGAAGTGAAAGAACGCCGAGCCGCGCTAAACATCGACAGAGATGGACGCCGACCACCCTTGACAGCTGTAAAGGTGGAAGTGGACAGAAGCAGTGGCAAAGAAACCTTTAAAGGTTAATGCAGAGCAGATATAGTAGTACATAATGAAATTACATCTATTTAATTACCCTTCGCGGCTATTTCTAATATAATGAACTACCTTTCTGGTCGAGTAATTTAGTATTGTAATGAGTCACTTTAAGGCAGTGCATGGTTTTGGCAGCGAGTACAATTAATTCATTTCCAAATTAGATATACTGAAGTGCACCACCACTCTTCCCGTACATAGATAGCTTATAGAACACCAGATATGGTGCCGGGAAAGCACGAAATACGCGAGACTATCCTGGGACAGCGTAACAGATGCGAAAAAGAAGAAAGAAGGGATTAAAAGTGTGCATCCAACACCTACAGTTTCCTATGTAGCCGACTCGCTTACTGTATGTATCGAACTATTGCCCATGCAGCAGGGTGTAAGGCGTCAAGGGGACACCGAAGGGACATATGGTGCAAAATGGCTGGTGTTCAGAACTAGTTTCTAGCACACCCTGGCACACACTGTTGCGTCGGCTGGGGCACAGTGATGTCATGGTCACACTCGTTGCCACTGCGCGAGCGGTGGGAAGAAGAGACGGGCGGAAATACAGCGTGAATATTACTGTGTGCAAGTTGCCCTGGTCGATTCCTGGGGCCATGCACCGAAGCAATAAACACAGCATGGTGTTAACGTATAGGTAACAAATCGAGTCGGGCATGCGAAAGCTTGCGCCTGTAGATGGAAGTTCATGCAGCCGACGAAATTCAACACACAACGCTATAGTGTGTTTCAGTTTAACTCGTGGGGTAATCGGTTACAGAGATAGCTGCGACAAATGCATCCTATTTGTCCTAGGTATCACAGTAACGGATTACCCTGAGTGTTAAATTGTAACGTTGCAGAATTTAATAAATTAGAGAATTCACTCTGTCAGCTAAGAGTACGGCAGGTTTGTCAAATTCATGCGTATTATATTGCTATGCTCGGTAGCTATAGTTCTATGCTTGATAACGGGGCTCTTATAATCCCTACCTATAATCTCAAGAAAAAGTAAGATTTTTTTCTCCTGCGAAATTACGAACGCTGGAGATGGGCAACGAACCCTGTCACAGGACTTAGATGCAAACACTTTGGATTATATGTTTTGAAAAAAGACTGTTCATATGTATGCACTTATTGGCACTTGGTAATCATGAAGATAACAGTCGGTTGACGGGGAAAGTTAAGCGTGAGCGCTATTTTGACATGCTCAAACTGTCCGCGCAGGACAGTGTGACCATGGTACAGGTGTTCGTGAAGATCGTGTGATGTACAGCCACCGAGGTGTTTCCTGACCGCATTCGGGCAAGCGCAGTGCTTTGTGGCCATGCAGCGAATGGTACGTGGGCGGCCAGCATCCTTGGCAGTGGTCCCGCCACTTGCTGGCCTACGTGACTATGTCCCAAAGTCACATGGCAATCACCAAGCTTAACACAGAAGTTTGACCCCTAAATATCCCTCAAGGTAAAAACCGTGCGTCACATTGACGTCACCTCACGTAACCTTGAGGGGGGACCAGGACCACATGGTGGCCTACGTGACTATGCGCCAAAACCACATGGAGACAGCCAGACTTAACACAAAAATTTGACATGTAAATCTCCTTCAAAGTGAAAACCGTGCATACTCGACGGCTCGAACTACCTGGTGTAGTGAAACTTTCGCTTCAAAACGAGTAAATTGTGAAAACCGTAGTCCAACTCTCAAGTGCTGTCCCGAGTGAAAACTGTGACACAAGCGAGTTTCTCACACAGATAAGTAGCTGCTGCTGCCCAGTGTGATCGCCGTGCGTCTGCTAGATCCGCTGCTGAAGGCATCGCGCAAATGAGGCCTATCCTTTATTTATTATTAAATTAGCTGCCTAGCACAGCCGTGACGAAATTCGAACCTTTATTACAGCGTTGACCCGTTCTGAAGCGCCATCCGCTGCCACTCTGATACCAAACCTCTATGGCCTAGCGACGACCAGGGCAGGCACGGAGCTCAGTATGTCGCCTGGCGCGCCCACTGGTGTCGTTGTTGAAAACCAGCCGCGAACTTGCGCAGACATGTTATTATCGCACGAGTACACTTCATCAAGCAATATTTTGATACGTTGCGGTTTCGTCTTTTCCGGTGTGAACATCAAAACAAGAAGCGCTCAGGCACTGCTGCGCACTGATGCCCGGGCATCAGGGAATCCGCTTGCCGGTGCTTTCTGCATCATGTGTCCCTGCCTGCACTGCGCGCCGGTCAAGCTTTTGTACATGTGTCCTTGCTTTACAACGTTGCTGTTCACCATGACTTATTTTCTTTCTGTGATTGCCTTCTATCGATCTTTGTATTCCTAACTATATTGTCGCCATGTTGCCTATATTACTGTACAGCATACTGTATCCTACCCTTCTAAAATCCCGTATGGTAAATCAGTATAGATGAATAAATAAATAAAAATCAATTACGGTGAAAACAATAAAGGCAATTGCAGCATGGCTTCTCAATCTCGGGAGATCAAATAGGCCTGACCGCAAAATGGTACCCTTTTCCTATCTGTCGCGAGCAGGGTACGCCACTGAAGAACGCTTTTTCGGAGCGATAGTTTAGAGAGCATATGCCAAAACCTCATCTCGCAGAGGAGGCAGCTTTACAATGCAACAACCCTTAGTTAATTAGTCTCACCAATTACCTACCTTTCTCTGAAACGAAATGCTATCGTATTCTAGACTTAAATGCACCTTAAGCACCATCGAGATTTTGAGTTATTACATGGTATAGAAATGGCCACAAATGAATGACGCGTCACCTGGTGTTTCTGTTAGCAATGTTGGATCTACCTGTCGAGAAATTTTTTTTTTAACTGTTGGCGTAAATCGTTTTTTCGTTTTTGTCATCATTATTATTTCCTCTGTTCTTTAATTACGATTTAAAGAATTGCATTCGTTTCACGCATTCAATTCCGAATCCTGTGCTTTCTTTTATTCGTGTTTTCACCCACCATTACTGCTTGTTTCTGTTCATCACCCGCTCCTGTAAAAGCTTCAGGATAGCTGGCACTACTGCGAAAGGCATAAAGAATGAAATAAATCAATTAATAACAATCTACTGTTCAGCTGCCGAGCGTCGCATTCGCTCACCCATCGCGGTTTTTGAGTAAATAAATAACCAGTGTCCTTGTATATACTTAACGATTCGTCACATCTTTGAAAGGAAGCAAGCAGAAACAACGCAAATGCTCACGCAGACCAATAGCTGTGCGTATAACTGAACGTTCGATGAAAAAGAAATAAAAATGGCAGTGTTTATCACGCCCCGTTTCTGCACATCGCTAGCGCTACTCATGGACCACAGTAAATACACAAGCCTACCTACTGACTTAGCAAGTGTAGCTGCCATCTCTCAAGTGATGCCGCGCCCATCGTTTCTGTTTACAGTATTGGAAGGCTATAGAGATGTATTTTTCCTCCCTATGATGCCGCACAAAAGGCTCGCGAATAAGCGCGAAGAGGACGCAAGGAGAAGACACGCCAGCAAACAAGGCGTGAATTAATGATCAAGGTACAAGCGAGCATGTACTTAAGAAGGACACCTGCTTAGCTTCGTGAGGCTTTTGCGTGATTAACGTGCTACGGGTGAAAACAAGTCTGAAAAACGAGGGTGCGAGCGAACAGTGTTGTGTGAGACGGTGGTTCATGTTAGTTTCAAAAAAAGGGGGAGAGGGTACTTTAATTGGTTTTTAAACAGCTTTGTTCAAGACTAAGCACTGCAAGATCGAGAGAGACAAAGAATAAACGACGCGCTGAGCGTTCGCCCCCCTTTCTCAAGCTCCTATACAATATCAAATGTCTCCCTTTCTTGCGTTTCTGTTACGATATCTTAATCTAGCAGCCGATGTTCACGTATAAAGCGGTTGTAAGAATGAGAGCTAGCTGTGGCGGAAGTAGAGAGGGGGAAAAATATTTATTTTAGGTGATGCTAGGGCCCCCGTTTGTACTCAGCTACCAAAATTTAGCCAGCTACTCAGTCAGCCAACGCGAGCAACAATCCTCAGCGCAACGGAGAGAAATGGGGTGCAAGAGAGGAGCAAGGACGCTACAAACTTTACATAAGTGACGTAGTTGGCTGGGCCATCGTTACTGGATATTACAGAGTAACAAATGTAGATGTGTGGAAGCTACAAATTGATTAGGAAAAAGGCTTATGCATCTGCAATAGAAACTAAGTCGCTAGGGTTAAATACTTGATGAGCAACCTGCAAAAAGTGTAGCATATAAATGTCAGTGATCGGAGCCATAAAATCTGTGGAACTGTGAAAACGGCTACTAAATACTAAATACTAACAAGTTACAGGTTTCGCGCTTTTGGTACATTAGTTCCTCTAAGAAAGGAAAAAATGCGCTACAAGACCATGCACGACAAAGGGAAACGAACGAGTGCTTCTTCGTTCCTTTCCCTTCGTCATGGTTGTTTGAGAAGTTTTCCTTACTTCGAATATGAACCAACCAGCCCGTAAGAAAGTTCTAAATCCTCTAATGCTTCTCTTCCCACCATTAGGCGAATGATAAGCTTAGATAACTGCAGGAGAAAACTTCGCCGAATCCCCGCTTTGAGCACCCAGCCCCTCCACTGCCTACGAAATAGCGCATGGATACATGTGGTGCTTGCAAACGTTATGCAGACAATAAAAGGAGGCAGAGAAGGTCCATGTCCTTCGTCATCCTCTCAAGGTGGAACCTTTTCTCCTGCCCATAGAGGGCGGTTTCAGGAACAGGGCGGGATAAATCCGCAGTAAAAGCCAGCAAACACTGGCTAAAATAATTAATTAGAGCCCCCTGTGCGCCTAACTGTTAGTCAACGGAAGCTGCTGCTCGATTCAAGTGCAAGTACACATACCGTCTTCAACGCTATTCACATAGGCTCCGATCGAAGCTCTCATCTCTCGCTGGGCAATATATCAGCCTGCCTTCCTGGTAGAAGCCAGAGGCGCCCTTCCTTTAGTGCAGCGGAGCTGTCGGGATCAAAACCGGGGTCGCCTACGTCTTCCCGCCAACGGCCTCTGCCCTTCTCGGGCGCAATATTAATCACCGCGCTTCTCGAACCACATACGTCTTTAGACCGAAGCGGCATAATATATATATACGGGGAAGAGAGGTCGCCCGTACATGGCGTCATCTCTCATTGATGACCGAGGCAGCGTGGCGCGCCTGACGCGACCGGACGCTAAGTTCGTCAGGCTGAATGAAAGCCGATCGGGGCAAATCCGAGCGTGGGTGCGCGGAAAGGGCGACACTGCTGGCTTCTTCCCTTGCAGGAACCTGGCCTGGGAGGCCGAAAGAAGCACAGCAGACGTCTTGTGAGCGAGCGAAACGAACCCTTGCCGTAGCAAGGAGCAAGTGGCTTGTGACGTGGGAGACACCTGAAGCGACTTTTGACGTCACGAGTAATCCGTCGTACCTGGGCTCTCTGGGAACATCCAAACCTCGGCGGAGTTCGGGCGATGTGCTCTTACACCGGAGAAGTATACCAGGGCAGAACTGATGTTATGCACCGTCCTCGTCTCAGATTCGACAGCCCACAGACTGTAATAAGAGCATACAAATATAGATATTCCATGACAATATATATACTGTCTGTATAACGCCTATAGACTAATAATAACATTTCGCAACGGACCGCCATTTGTATGCTCGTAAAATTTTGAGGAAAACGCAAGATTGTGACAAAAGAAAGAGTAACAACTTGATTAAAGCAACAAAAATTGCCGACGATCACTCAAATTGTGTACAAGAACCGAGCAATGCTGTTGTACCTAGAGCTATGGAGTTAAAGAATGGTTTGAAGTACCCATTTTGAAATTGCTTTCTAAACAACGCTTCCCGTTTCATCATGCGTCGCGAGGAGACATTTAGACCTTTCTGGCAGAAGTGGAACCAATGGGATGAATTCACATAGTTTGTTCAAGACGAGCGGCGCAGTAGAACGCCCTCTTATTAGATAATTGATTTCCTACAAAAATACAAATGTGGACGCGGATGAGGTACCGGATCCTTGCTTTCGAATAACTGCAGCGATATGACGTTGTGCTGCTTGCTTGCTTGAATTCAAGCCGCCAAACGTTTCCTCCGGCCATGCACGCTTATTTTATAAGACGCAACGACTCAAACGACACTTTCGCTGCTTCTGAGCTCGTGTTCATGGGTTTGATTTCGGCTGCAGTGGTCCTGGTCTGATCAAGCTTTCGCGTCAGTAACAAACTGCAATCGGTCGAAATTTATCCGAAAACCTCTAAAACGCCGCCCTCAGTACGGCTGCTGAGACGCAGTACTGGCATAGGGCTTTCTTAATAGACCGCTGAGACCTTACCAGTGGTGATAATTGCATCTAAACATCAGTTTTAAAGATCTCTTGGAGTGTATGTGACGGTGGATTGCATCCGTATGATATGAATGGCCTACGCAGTCATCACACGTCCGTTCCACGTGCTGTATCAACGCATCTTTAAGTAGTTGGCTCAATCAACGCGGCCCTCCCTCATGAAAGGTCAGGGCTTTTCTTTTTTTTTTTTTTTTTTTTTGTAAACAGCGCCCATAAGTAACATCATAGGACGAATCCTCCGGCCTCAAGAAACCTTACCTGTCAGCAAACCGCACCATCCTACAGCTGGGGAGCTGACTACCCATCCATCGCATACCCTCAACCCACCTTCGTCCACTTTTGATAGTCCTCAATAGCTATTTGCGTGCGTGAACCCTCTGGTTAACTTTAAAAGCAGAGATTAAAGCAAAAACAATAAAACGGCCTTCGATGTTATGCTCAGTTTGTCTCGCGGAATTGCCACATGAGATGTGTAACCGGCCCGTAAGTTTTTCATTAAGCGAGCCAGCCAGTGCAGTGCACCTTGTCCGATCTTCACCCCATAAATATCGGATTGTCTATGCGTACCATTCAAACAAGGCCATACTTAATTTAACCTTTCAATGTCCATCCTGCGCACACTGTCCTTGCAATCCTCTGGTGACATTACTCATGGATTAGACGCCAGCTATCTGCCTTCATTAAGCCACAGCAAGGTTTTGAATTAAACGACAGTTAAATGTCTTCACCTTTCCTACGCATAGTGGACACATAGTGGGCGAGCGTCCGGCCCACTGACTCGCGCGCTAGCAATCCTTGCGGTCCGTCGTGGTGGACCGTGACTAACGAGCTCGGACGTAGGGACATACCGCGCTGGCCATTCTGCGGGCTGCCGCCTCCGTACGACAGGAGGAGGCCGCGGGGGTGGAGGCAGAGCGGCATGTGCTGCTCCGCTATCGAGTCGATGTTCCGTGTTGGGAGCGACGACGAGCAGAGGGCCCCGCCGGAAGCTCGCTACCGAGGAAACTGGGCGGACATGGATAAGCATTCGGACGTGATTGCAGGTGTCACGTGTGCGCGGGGAGAAAATCAATCGCCAGCGCGAACCGAATGCCCCCGTTTTGGGAACCGCTGTGCTCGCCGTGCAGCGATCACCCGGCCAGGAGGACGAGCGTTTGTCGAGCGTAACTGGAAGCCGCGTTTAAGTAACTATAACGCCGTTGAGAACAAAGCTGTCGTGTCTGCATTTCTCTAACCTGCTTCATTAAGCCTCATTAATTTCTTATAATGCAGAAATGCATTCAACGGTTTGCATAATGTCATATATAGAGGCCGGTATTTTAGCGTTCTCACTTCGGAGCCCCTGCGTAAAAGCAAACAAAGGTGCACCGCAAAAAGCAAGAAATCAAACCCAGTTTCAACGACGAGTTTACTGCGAAGGGTTTGTCTTGCAGCGCTCCGCCATGCTAAAAGCATGATTTAAGCGCGCGCTAGAGTCTCGAAACTCTGGAAATAGCGTTTGTAAGTAGTGTTTACATTAAGATTCGATTTGAAATTGTGTTTCGCCAATGCGTGCTTTAAAGCGTTTCATTTTTTTACGCTTTACAGCCACTTTATACTTGCACTGTATCCCGCAGCGTCGGACCGTCACTGTGGACTCATCGTAGCTTTGGTAGTGCTGCAAGGAACTACTGATATAGAGTAGTATAGACAAACACTTGTTTTAGCAGGGCTCCACGAGCGTGGCCTACGGATAGCGTGTATGACTCGGGATCAGTGGGTCCCAAAGGGTTCGATTTCTTGCACCCTCTCATATCAAAGCAGCTGCCAACTCAAGCAGGTATTTTTGTCATGTGGTTTTGTGAAGTCACACGTACTGATGACCAATAAGTGCTCCGCCAGGTCACCTGCCAACTATTACTTGCTAGATACATGCTCGTGAATTTTTACTTAAGTAAGATTTTATGGAGAATGAGCCAAACCTTTGATCTTGTCACATTCAGTAAATTGATCAAATCTTATCATTGTTATGCAGTAAGGCGGTGAAATGCATGAGAACGTCATATTTGGGCACATTTTTTCTGCCCTTGATCTCACCTCTAAATTGGAGTGGCTGACCGGTTTTATGTTTTGCCAGACATGCACCAGGTAAACAATTTGTCACATGAAATTCAATATGTCCAAAAACATTTTTATGTCATGCAGTTACTGATCTTACTGTAAATAAATTGTGACTAATGGTCATACCTGGCTCATCAGGTGAACAGTAATAACTAACATGTCTTTTGTGTGGCCAGCTCCTTAAAATGGGGTAAGGGAGATTAGGTATTGAAGTAGCTAACTGGTTTCGCGACGTAACAAAGGAAATGTAGAAAGGCTCCACATGCTCTCGTCGTCACCTTCCTTTGTCCAGTCTTGGTACTCTTTAAACTTTTGACGTAGCTTATGTTCAGCTTACTGGGCCAGTAATTGGTGTAAAGCTTAGGTAACAACCACTCAGCTGAGCTTAGCCATACATGCGAGTCGCAGACATCACAGTGGTTGAGATCTTGTCATTTCTTTCAGGCTGAGGAATGGATCAGTTATCTGTGGCGAATTTTTGTGCTTGAATTTAATTAAATAAGGTATGCATTTGGAAATGCACTGTTGTCTGCATAAAGATAAGTCTCAGTGTATTTCTGGGAATTCGCAAATTCATAGCCATGGACCTTCATACAGCAGCCAGCGGTGGTAAAGAGTTATAACATTTGCTTCGCGTGCAAGAAGACCGTGGTTCGAATTCCTGTGCCGCGAAATTCTTCACAAGCTTAAAAAAATACCCATGTTGATCGAATTACAAACACAGGTTGGGAGTGCAACCGGGTGCCGGTGAAAACCTCTGGAAGCGCGTTCCCTCACCAGAACAGTATTTGGTCACCCTGCTGTGATAACTGGCTGCAACCTCTTATGGATACTCTGATAAACCCCCTGGCCTGGAAACTGTGCTCTTGAAGCCTATCCTGTGGGAAGAGATACATTGGCCAGACAGGCAGGTGCCTCATCATTAGGCTTCAAGAGCACAGGAACAACGTAAACAGCATTGCAATTTCCGGGCGCCTCGCCATGCACTGCAAAAAGTGTTAACATAACGATGATGATCCGGACGAAACCTGTTACCCACATTTAAATCACTGCACAATTCTTGCTAGAGAACGGGATAGGATATCCAGGGAAATCGCAGAAGCATTCGAAATCCACAGCGCAAAGGAGCAATGTGTGAGTGCCCCTTCCCTGTGCTTGTCGCAAGAAGAATTGGAATTTCTCAGAGGCAGGACAAATGTTTAATCTTTTTCATGAATGCCCCTCACCGCTACTTTTGTTAATCACTTTGTGCCACGATTTTAGTTCCGTGTTTTTTACCGTTATATTTTAATGCTTTTGCTTGCCTTTTTGGCTATGTATAATCTGTTTTTACCGGTTTAATTTTTCGTCCCGGCCTCTTACACCGTGGTTTTTATCGCTTTTAGTCTTTTCGGCCTTTCACCTTTTTATCGCTTTTATCGTTTTTACTCTTGGACGTGACTACACTGTTTCGGTGATTGTGCAGGATCGCATTTGCCCCCCCCCCCCCCCCCCCCCCCACCTCTTTGTACCTTATATATGTGTCCTGCTTTGGAATAAAATTTCAGTTGTCAGTCAGCGCCTGTGTCTGTTTTCTTTCCTTCGTGTTTCGTCCCGTTCCTTGTACTGTTTTATTTCATTAGCTGGTACTCACCTGTGAGGCTGAAACGTTGAGGCTGACGAATATGGTTCTACTTATGTTGAAGGCAGCGTAAGCTACGGACCGGAAAATGGCAAGTGTAACGTTAAGAGATCGGCAGCGTGCAGAGTTGGTCATATAAATGACTCGAGTTTGTGACATTTTAGTGGAAATCAAGAAGAAATGAGCATGGCCGGAGCACGTAGTGCGAAAAGAGTATAACCGATGGTCGCTTAGAGTAACAAATTTGGCACCAAGTGAAGGAAAGTGTAGGAGGGGTGGCAGAAAGTCAGGTGGGCGGATGAGGTTAAGAAGTTCGCGGTTTTTAAGTGGATGCAGCTAGCACAGGACCGGGTTAATTGGAGGAATGTGGGAGAGGTTTTTGCCCTGCAGTGGACTGGCCCGGCTGATGATGACCTGTGTATAAGTTACCAGCACCCTTTTTTGCCTTTTTCAGGCGTGTATTAAATGCACCTCGGCGTATATTTCCAACTGCGCACATGTCCGCATGAATGGAAAAGGAGGCTACCAGTAATTTTATGCTCGTTCGTTGCCAATCTCCGGAGGGGCTGAAGCCTCTCCAAGTGTGGTCATCCGGCAGTGAAGAAGCAGTAGACGGTGATCAGATGATGGTCAAGAGGGGAATTATATTTGCGCAAGAAAAAGAGTATAAATAGGCAAACTGTAAGCTACAGCAACAAGAGTCCCACAGACAACTATAACTTAAAAGAAAATAAAGACTCACACAGAGAAGTCACTCTACAAGCACTTACTTTCCTACCGAGCGTTTCGGTTAAAAGCCTAGGGCCTGTAGATACGTGCTAAGCACAGAACCTCAATCTTGACTTTTCTCCGTGAGAGTCTTTATTTTCTTTTAAGTTACAGTTGTCTCTGTGACTCTTGTTGCTGTAACTTACAGTTTGTCTATGTATACTGTTTTTCTTGTGTAAATATATTTCTCCTCTTGACCATCATCTGATCATCCTCTACTGCTTCTTCACTGCCGAATGGACACGTTTGGAGAGGTTTCAGCCTCTCCGAAGATTGTAAACGAACGAACATAAAATTACTGGCGCAGTCGACCGAATATATGAGGCCCAGGTCTAACAACGCATTTACCTGCCGGCCTACCTCTTCCCTAAAAAGTTCAGGCACTCGTTAAGGGAAAGCACGTTTTGGCTGATACCCGTCGTGAAGCTCGATTTTGTGCAGTCCTACCATTGCGGCCCCAGGGGTCTCGGTGAATAGATCAAAATAACCGCCGAATAGTCTCGCGATTTCAGCGCGCTGTTGGGAGCCCAAATGTGCCAGTTTCTCTCGTTCGACCGAAGGGAAACCTGGGTGCGTGGACGAGGGGCGAGGCGTGCACTCGATCTCTCCGAAATCTGTGTCTTCGTCAAAGACTACCCGACGTGACTAACCCTAGCGCAGTAAGGCCGAAGCCTCTTGGCACGCACGAGCGGCGCGGCTCGCGCACCGGTATCGACTCGGTAAGAATTCTGCCTTTCGCGCGCTGTTATCACGTAGGGGCCCATCCATTTCTGGGCCAGTTTGCTGTCATGGTCGGTGTCAAAAACGAGAACTTGGTTCTCCACACTAAGACCTTTGTTGCGGGCCTGTCTATTGTATTCTTGAGCATAGCTCGTCGTCAGTCCCGCCACCTTCGCTATCTCTAG
The DNA here is from genome assembly GCF_055883805.1 of Amblyomma maculatum. Taxonomy (NCBI): domain Eukaryota; kingdom Metazoa; phylum Arthropoda; class Arachnida; order Ixodida; family Ixodidae; genus Amblyomma; species Amblyomma maculatum. The sequence continues at coordinate 32,016,393 of NC_139349.1, read as the reverse complement.
CTGCTCACGTAGTTGTCTAAGATATTTTGCGAGCTCTTCTCTTAGAGTGGCTGGGAGCGGCTGCTCACCTGTCCAGGCGCGCTGCAATATGGCCAGTGGTCCCGTGGGGTTCCTGCCATAAAGGAGTCCGAAAGAAGCCATCCCCGTCGTGTCATGGAGAACTTCCTTATATGCCCAGACAACAAATGGTATCAGCTTGCCCCAGTTCGGTCTTTTTCTATGACATAGAAAAGCATGTTTCTCAGGACACGGTTCCACCTTTCCACAGTCCCATTGCTTTCTGGGTGTTTGGGAGCCGAAATCCGGTGGGCGCAACCCAACCTCGCTAACCTTTGTTGAGTAAGGTGTGCCATGAAATTAGTACCCTGGTCTGAACACACCACTTCCGGGATGCCAGTGCGGCTAAAAATGGTGAGTAGGGCCACCGCGTGCACAAATCAACCAAAGAGCGTTCCGGTGATCCCGGCCTGAGCGTGCATCGATTGGCCCGATAATGTCCACGTTCACTGCCTGGAAAGAATGGTCCAGTCTGGTGAGGGGCGTGATAGGTATCCTATCTCTAAATCGTCTGTCTGACCGGTCCTGGCACGCGTGACACGTCTTGCAGCGTAACGCCACATCCGGCTCTAAACCGGGCCTGAAGAAGCTGTATTTAATTCTTGCCCTCATCTTCTTTGGTCCCAAATGCCCTCCCCAAAGTGATTCGTGAGCCAGAGCAAGAACTTCTTACGTCTACTCAGGGGTAGCACGAGCTGCTTTACTGTAGTGCCCGCGATGGAATCCCAGTGATATAGAAACCCTTCCGAGATGAACATGCCCCCATTGCATGTTTCAGCGTCTGCCCAAGCTTTACTAAGGCTTTTATCAGACCGCTGGGCCGATCGGAACTCGTCGCGCTGCTTTGAGGCCGTGTCCTCGTTATCATGCGTCAAACATTCGTCATTAGCTGACTGCCCGTCCTGGCCCGTTTCGTATTTCTCGCCTGATGTCACAGTCGACTCATTGTTCGGCTCTTCGCCTGTCTGAGATTCTCTCGCGTGAGCGATGAAGCCCGTTGGGGATGAATCGGAGGTTTCCTCGCCCACCGTGAAGCATGCACTAGCTGGGTCGGCAGTCACTTGAGCTCCACTCAGAACAAACAATCCGTCAGTGCCGCCGGACTGTACTAGCAGCTCCCAATCCTCAAGTGAAAGCAGGCAGTCTACTCCCTCCGCGAGCTTGCTGGTAAGTGCACATACGAGGTTTAGAGCCTCCGGCTGTGCTATAACTGGCGGTCGCCTCCTCACACCGACCGCGAGGGTTACTAGTTTTGCCTCTACTGTTTCTCCAAATGCTGACACAAGATTTATCTTGCCGCAAGGCGGAAACTCGCCAGGCACGAGACTTTCCCTGACTGCCGTAATTTCGCTACCGGTGTCTATGATCGCCGTTGTTGGCACTCCAGTGCATTCTATATCTACTTGCTGTAGTTTTGATGTATGCACTTCTTCGGACGATCGGGGAGCTCTCGTTTCTGCAATCAGCGTCCTGTCTAGGTGAGCTGGCGCGCTCAGGTCTCGGCCGATCCCGTGTTGGCAACTATTACTTTCGGTTCTCGGATGGATGCGCCTCTCTGGTTTCTGCGCATTCTGAACAGCTCGGGGGCAGTCCTTGGCTCGATGGCCCACTGCGCGGCACACGTAACACTGTGCGTTTCGCTTGTCGCTACCTTTCGGGAGGGATTCGGTTTTTCCTTTCTCACCGTGAGCGGCCGCCTGTCACCCCGCGTCTCTTCCCCTTTCCTGCTCGAATGTCTGCAGTATCTGTGACATCTCATCCGGTTTCACCCATTTTTCTCTCTCGCAGAGGCACACATATTCCAAGCCCTCTGCACTTAGGCTAGCTTTCATCCTATCAGCAACGATGAGGGCTATCACATCATCCTGTGTGTCTGCGACCCTCGAACGAAGATAGTAGTGAAAGTAGGTCTTTACGCGGCAGGCGAACTGTGCCCATGTTTCCTCCCTGCGTTTAATGGCGTGTTGGAACCAGTCTAAGTACTCGGCCGGATTGAGCTTTAGTTCGCTTAACACAGCAGTTTTCACTGAATCACAGTCGCGGCACTCATCGTCACTAAGACCGCGAAGCAGGTACCGAACACGCTCGGTAAGCGCTGGCATGATCAAGTGTACGTGGCTGTATTCCGGTACATGGTACGTTGTGAATACCCTCTCCACTTCATCGAACCACAATGGCACGTCCGCGTCACACGGTAGCTTGAGTCCTTTTAGGATTTTGGCACACTGGGAGACCAGGTCAAAGCCCGATTGCCGTTGCTTGTTGGATTCCGACATCACGGGGATCTGCCCGTCGCCTGTCGTACCCAATCCGATCTTTTTCAACTCGAGGTGTTCTCGCGACTCAATTTCGATCTTTTCCAGATGAAAATCGAGTTCCATGCGGCGAATCTCCATAGCCTCGGTCTCGGTCAGTGCCGTTACTTTTCGTAGCTCGCCTGCCACCGGCTCGGTAATCACCGCTTCCTCCGCTGGTTCAGCCGTCACATCCTATTGTGATGTCTCAGCCGGCTGGAAATTGCCCTCTAAACCATTCTCCTGTAACACATTCTCCTCTGCCTGTCTGCCAGCTGAGCTCGCCGTCATGCTTCTTGTCAACACCATACACCCGTTCTACGCTTGACCCATAACCACCTCAATAATACGTAAGGAATCCCGCTCACCCGTGCTGGTGTCGGTAGCGACTGACGTTGCTTCTCCGTTGTCGCCTTGACCGGGGATGCGGGATGGACGACGCCTCAGGGTCGTGGCGCCAGGGTTCGTTGTTCCCTTGACGTTGCTCTGAGGTCGGCTCCCTCCAGGCCTCCCGGACGACTGCTGCCAGCTGGGCGTCTCGTGATGTCTGGAAACTACTGGATGAGGGCGATGTCGGCTCGGTGTCGTAGTTTGCTGAATTCTGTCGTGCTGCGCCAGTAATTCTATGCTCGTTCCTTACCAATATTCGGAGGGACTGAAGCCTCTCCAAAAGCGGTCCTCGGACCAGGTTGAGCAGTCAATATTGAGGCTCTGTGCTTAGCACGTATCTACAGGCCCTAGGCCTTAAACCGAAATGCTCGATAGGAAAGTAAGAGCTTGCAGAGTGACTTCTCTGTGTGAGAGTCTTTATTTTCTTTTAATTTACAGCGGTCTGTGTGACTCTTGTTGCTGTCACTTACAGTTCGCCTATGTATACTATTGTTTTTTTTTTTTGTGTGTGTAAATATAATTCTCCTCTTGACCATCATCTGATCATCGTCTACTGCTTCTTCACTGCCGAATGGCCACGTTTGGAGAGGCTTCAGCCCCTCCGAAAACTGCCAACGAACGAGCATAAAATTACTCTACCCTTCAAGTTGAAGCAAGCTTGGAGGATGCGGAGGGTATGGTAGACAATACAGGATATGCCTGTACACAATATGAGTGCTCCTTCGGACCCTGTTTTTTTTTCTACGTTTATTTGTTATACCGGTTTCGCCACATACCTCAGAGTGATGACTGTACGATATTATTTATAACAGAGTCTTATATCTGTAACCGTCATCTGCCCTGTATTACACGGATATGCCCACCACCAAGTGCGGGGATCGAATACTTTCATCCTTGTAGATACTTACGAGTTAGCGTCGTTTTCAAAGAATAATAAAGATGTCCTGCGTTTCTTAATTAAGGAAGTCAAGCGTTCTGCTGTGGGAAATGGTATTATGGTGCGAAGCGTGTTCCTGTTCCCTAGCTTGTTTTTCTTCATTATCATTAGTAAGGCCCACCCAGTTAACAATAAGTAGAAAAAATACTCTGAAATGATTAGATTAAAATATATAGTGAAATGCTCTTTCTATGACATTGAGATTACAGGCGCCTTCTTCGGAGTTCGCTCTCGACAAAAAAGAAAAAAGAAAAACATCTTGAAGTTCTGGCGCGAAAATTAAATCAGAATGAGAAGAACACTCTTTTACTACGATAAGTATTCAATGGCAAACTGGACGAAATGAGAACTGTGCAGCTTAGTTTTCTTGCCAAATGGTAATGATATGAATGATTAACCTGCAATATTTAGGCGAGGCTGCTGCGTATTGACCTTAGGAATTTTTACCGAAGCATCGCCAATACTAGTCAGCATGTAGGTACCTCTTTTAATATTCACTTTAGAAAAATGGAGCTAAATTGTTTGCGGTTAATATATTGCAGAATGCTTTATGCGACAGCTGGGGGTGGAATTGGGCTAAAAAGGCAGGTAAATACATGGCTCCGCAAGACTGGATTTCGAGATTTTAGGCGTTTAATTTACATCATCCATGTATTGCGCTCCGAATGTTGAAAACGCATCTAAAAAAATATTTTCATATGCGGCACAAGAGGCGTGAAAAAGGTGGTTCGGTAATAATTTCACCCGTGTGTCGGATACCTTTGCAGGTACGAGATATTGTTATCACCGCGAATGAGGTTTCAGCTTTAATATGTTACAGTGCATTCATATATCTACCCCACACAACTTCACAGTAATTTATATGAAAGCTCAGAACAGCATAAAAACTATTTTTTAAACTGGACAAAAATGTGTCCTTATTGAGTAAAGGTACCAGTCGTCTCTAAAACATTCGTCGTCAGGTTTCAGCACGCGAGTCGCATGTCATCCAAAAGTACCAGTCAAAATTTTCCTTAATTGTTTGAATTGGACACGAGGTCAATTTGAAATACTCACTCACGCGTATCACTTCGGTTTTAGAGATTTCAAGTACTGCTTTCTACTTCATGTCCACGTGTTTGGAAACCAGCAGTTCTTTTCTCTAATGATTAATAAATTAAGAAAAGTGTTTCGCATGGTACCATATTTGTTGCAATATAGTATGTTAGTAACCGACTGGTCCAATCATCGGATGGAATTTAGTGCGTCCATTTTTGGCGAGAAAAGATAAATTACCGCATAGCTATGGAAAACATATTGTAAAGCCCTGACGTATAATTTCTAGGGGTGGCCTAAATAAATCTATACATCAGTCTCCAATATTGTTACGGGCGAGGAAGAAGCGGGCAGTGGCGCGGGCAGGCGCGCTCGCGCTAAGCCCGCGAACATTCTCATTAAACGTTATCTCGCGGTCATCGAACATCATGTCTCAGTTCTCTTTTTCCTGTGTTCACCGGCTTTATTTACGTTAGATTTCTACACAACAAATTTTTAATGAGAATAAGTTCCTTAAAGGCAACGTAAGGTCTTAGCCTGCGATTTTCCATTGCTGAGAAGGCTTTAAAGAAGGGTAGAATGCAATTTGGCAGTCTCGCTTAATGGCTATAGGTTTCGTCATAATCAGCAGAACCCAACTGATGTTCACTGGAGAATGAAGGCATCTCGAAGTAGCATTCAATAATTCTGCCTTTACACAACAAGCTGTCAACACTCAATCTGATCACTGTGTCGTTATATAAGTCACCTGGGTTTAGCTCTTGTTTTTATTTTCGTACTTTCTTTAACACTACAATATGAAACTAATTGCCAGCTCGGTGCATTACATACCTTGCTCACGTCCATTTGCTCTCTATAGCCTCGGCTAAAATATAAACTAGCTTGGATCCTTGATATTCGCTGCTTTCTCTCGTACTCGCAGGTTACGTTTGTCATTTTCTATTGCTCCCTGCACTGTTGCTAACCTGATTTCCAGCCCTTTTTGCTCCAATTTCAGCGCGGCCAACCAAGTTTCGGACACAACAGTTTAACACAGGTCATGGTTGTTCCTTCATCAGTGGCGCCCAGGTTTCTTAACTGCTCTGTTTCTGCGTTCATCTCGTTCTGTTCATCTCCCTCCCTAGGTTATGTGTTTTCTGAATTCGTGGTGCGTTTCCAGTGTATGGCAAATACACGACGGCGATTCGCATTAATCATACAGCGGCCACATTTCGGGCCGAGGCCGGTTCTTCCAGGAATTGTTCTCTGGCCCATTACGGAGAGCAACGCCACGTTATACGAGCCCGAAGAGCACGTCTTTTTCATGTACGCCGCGTTCCACGTCGGCTCCGTTTAAATGATCGCGGTGTGTAATCCATTAGAAGTTGGGAGCGACTGCACCAAGTGCGCAATGACGAGAAAGTTTTCCTTGTCCTTTACGCAATTTCCTCCCTCCCATTTGTAACTTATGCCGGTTCGTGCAGAGCCTGGAAGAGGGAGGAGCGAATCGTTCCTGCATGTTTCTTCAACCTGTCCTGTGTCGCCGGTGCAGTAATTTGTTATTCCTAAATGGTTTAGTGCTACCACGGTACTAACATCAGCTAATTCAACAACAGTGTGGTTAATAAAGGGGCTGGAATTCAATGCATGTACGAAAGTTGTGCTTTTTATGCAGTAGCTTATTTCTTATACGCTTCATCACCATTATTGAGCTAATACATCTCCTATTCGATTTAATGGCTTTTGGATACCATGGTTGACACATTACCCTCATGTACCTGTCCAATCGGAGTGAATACGTAAGGCTAATAGACACTAAAAAGCCTAATGAGCACAAGTACTAAAATGCTGCGGTGAACAGACTCGAAGAAAGACAAAAATGAGAGGCCAGTTGATCAGTGATTAAGCGAACAAGGCATGCTTCAACACCGGACCCAAAAGGAAGAAACCAGCTGTCCCACCGTATGGGCTCCAATTAGTACCTCCACAAAAAGGCTGCGAATATTTTGTGTTTTACCTGTTGCTTCTTTTTCATACAACGCAAGAGCTTCAGGACGCAGGCAGGGTTTGCAAATGAGAAGATGTCGCAGACTTCTACCCGCGCAAACAGTGAGAGTTGCTGAACCGGCCAAGCCTGTATCTCTCGCTTTGAAGATGCGGTTTGTGAACCCAATAGGATCTGTTGTTGCCAATATCATGCAAAGTGACCCCTATCTCAGCTTGTGCCACCAAAATGGTTTCACCTCGCGGTTTGTGCCCCAACTGAAGTTCTTTGGATTTCAGCTGAATAACGAAACCGAGAGGCGAAATCCTTGAGAATTAACAGCAGAAGCTGATATCTTGAAGAGCTGCTCTGTCAAATGTGAAGCCACAAGTACACTCTTTTTGTCAAAACGAATAGATCAACGCCATTAAAATGGGCAAAAATCATTAGTATAGGCAAAAATCTTAATGAACCTTGAGCCAAAGAAAACCCATGATTTATGAACCATTTATTATTAGTAATACTGAGGCAAATAGGTTCAGAATACAGGGAAAACAACAAATGCGACAAATGAATCCTTTGCGACCAGTTTATTTCAATGTTATGAGTTGGTTAGCTCGTGGTTACCAGTTAGTCTTTTTTGTGACTGCTTATAGGAAAGGCTTATGTCGTTCAGCAAAGCATCAAAAATTTGCTTGTTCCAAAATCACAAACAAAACGCCTTGATGAACTTTATTCAAACAATTTCGTATATTGTAATTAAGAGCTACTTTTGCGATTTCGTGTGATCTTGTCTGAAATAAACAACGCGCAGTATGAATAAATGTTTGGATGCTGCAACCTGCGATAACAGAGACGTGGTGCGAGCATTCAAGGAGGGCAGGTACCAAATTTTAACTGCATTTGTCTTTTATTGCGAAAGCAATACTACTCTATGTTTCGAGCCTTCAGCGTAGCGCGGCGGTAGCCACGTCTTACCAACATGAGGTTCTGACGTCACACCCCACGTGACACTGAGGTGCCAACTTGGGTCTCTCGTTTCACAAGGGACGGTTATGTCAGAATCAGCCTGCTAGGACCCTGGGATTCACGTTACCCCTATAGGCCACTAAGGCACGTTCATACGGGTTGGTTAACACGTTACCCCTATAGGCCACTAAGGCACGTTCATACGGGTTGGTTAAAGCAGGGCTATATATGTGGGCTGAGGAAGAGTAAAGAGAGAAGAACGCTCGCTCACCCGCAGCTAATGCTTTCGCTCAATATTTGGTTCAGCAGCGTTGAACCCTTTCAATTTTTTTATTAATGATATTTATGACATAATTGCATATGAGTCACTCCGTGGTATTCGCCTACGAACGATAAATATCTTATATTTGAATTTTTGAGGTGAAAATTATCCTTTACTTGAACTTTTGAAGTGAAATTCACTTATATTTGAATTTAATAGGCGAAAATAACATATAAAATTTTGAGGCGACAGCTAGACTCGTGGTGCGTTAGCAGAAAATGACCGCCGGACTAGTCACTAAGAAATGCCCGCCGTGTGAAAAAAGAATAAAGAGAGATTAAAGAAGGAAAAATAATTGACAGTTATTATTAGTGATTAGTAGAAATTCTAATAGAGTTTGCTAGAGGTTATGACTAATAATGACTTGGAACGACCATTTTAACGGCGACTTGTAAGGACTACAATCGATTAAAAATGAGTAATATGCTTAGCAATCAATTGTAATTTCGAAAGTGACCATTAATCACTACTGTTATTACTACTACTATTGGGCTTTGGTCGTTCACCTCCTAAGAGATATCTTCAGAGACCCTGTAATTTTTTCTGACCAGCGGTGCGATGGCTATGACGTCAAAGTATAGCATACGTTGGAGGCAAAAACTAAAAGCAATCATTGCTTTTTCGCTCGTTTATTTCTTTTTCTTGAGTAAGGCTGACATTAACGATTTAGTGAGTCAAGACGATGAAGGAACGATTTTATCGAAGTTGTTTCATCCTTCCCGCTCTATATACTAAATTAGGACGTCATTGCCATCGTTTAGTTTCTGAAACCAAAACAGGAGAAAAAATATTCAATTATAATTCACTTAGTGGTCGTTGGGGGATAGTATATTGTGGTGCGTGTATAGTAATATCTTACGCATCACTTCAAACAATAAAAGGAAGGAAAAATTAGGTGTGTATGCTCCTTTAACTCAATGACGCCTAACCGCAGCGGGCAACAAATAACATTCACGAACAGTTTGTAGTCCACATCACTGGGAAACGTGGAAGTTATTTTGATAGTTTTGGCCTAGTTAGTATCTGCCTCTCGGGAAATAATTATGCCCAGAAAGGTAAGTGCGAGGAAATACACAACATCATAAGGTGGTCCGAAAAGTTCCATCAACTTGAGTATTAGAAAAGAAAAATGCATTTTGTTAAACTCGCTAGGAATACCATCTTTGTCAGGAGATTTCTTCCTTGCAGTTTAGAATTGGCAGTTTCAGTTTCGTCAAAAGTGATAGGTCCTTCCGCTACAGAAAATTATTTATTGTCATGTCGAGGAAAGATCTCGATTATAGAATACAGACCGACCGCGGAAGAAAAGAAAGCATGCTAACAGCAACTCAGATTAATTAACATCGTGAGGTATATTTGATATTGCGGCAGAGAAAATGTTGTATTCCGATATGTACGATAACATTAATGTATATCATATGCTTCCAGTAGTTCACGTTCAGTGTGATCATAAAGTTTTCTTAGAATCAATGCACTTTATCAAAATGCGGCGAACGTTCCTTGCAAGCCCAGCGAGTTATGTCGAAGCTAAGCAACCAACTTGCCTAAAGGTTTGTTTTACTGAAGCATATCTCTTCAAGGTTAGATGGAGCATGCGCCGAGGGAAACTCCTTACCTCCGTAACGTAGTGATTACAGGAGAACCTTTGCATACAAAATGACCAACAACACTGGCTAAAGCGTGGCAGAATCTTTAATTTTTTCATGCCTACATAGGTTAGACGACCAGTAAAAATGCGTAAAATGGACACTGTCGGCCTTTATTCCCAAACATAAGCAAGGTTATATCAAAATGTCACTGCTTTATTTTCGCTTTCTATACCTTCTTTGAATTATTAGACATAACTGCACACTTAGGGCTAGTTGTAGAAACGTGCACTCTGCTATTTGAATAAAGGCAAAATGCTTGCTGAGCAGAGTTTACGATGGCAACTGCCCTTTAATCACAGTAGGACATGTTTATGCTCCCTCGCGTTTATTTATCTCATAGCTGCTGTCCTGACCGCATGAAAAATGGGAGCTTTTCTTTCGAGAATGGAGACGCCCCAGCAAAGCAGCACGAACGTTCCTGCAAGGACGAAGCTAAGGTGGCCTTCCTGTAAATGATAACGAAGTAAATTAGGGCGTCAGGAAGCCCTAGAAATAGAGAAAGTCAGAGATGGGGTGAATGGGAAGCCCAAGATCTGCATAAATAAGAAGTTCCCGACCCCCCCCCCCCCTTTCCCCCTCCCCGACTTATAAAATCCTTTATGCTGCAAAATGCAGTGCTAGAGCAAAATTTGTGCATCAGTACTGATAGAAATACCTTCTGATCAGCAAACATTTACTTGGCTTTTTATATATATATACTTGAGCACCCGAAATGTTATATTGAGGGTGAAGTTTCCATATTTTTTCACTAAATCATTACCCTACCACCTGCCGTCTCATCCCTCATGACAGTCAAGCTAGGTCATTGGTATTCCTGAACCAAAACCTATATTCTGCCCAAAATCATCTTGCAAATTGTCTTGCGGTTGTCCTGAAATTTTCTAGAGCTTTTAGCTGAGCGTTTTTATGCTTACTCCTTCTTTTAAAGTGAAATTAGATTAAAAGGAGAGGTTGGTATCGGAAATTAGCGCCTGCTGCTTTTCGGCACGAATTTAAAGAAGTCACTTGCTCTGACATTATACAGATCGACAAAACACAGTACAACCACATCACAGTGCAAAGTATGGAAAACACAGCCCAAGTGTCTTTAGAAAGAATAAGCATGCGAGTGGTCATTTAACCCAGCAGTGAACCTTACACAATACACAGTCAAAATAAAATAATAGTGGCTGCAGTGTAAACGGAATATAAGATGATTTGGTTTGGCTTATAGAATTTAACGTCAGAAAACGACTCAGGCTATTAGGAAGGCCTTAGGCTCCAGAAAAATCGACCACCTGGGGTTTTTTAACGCGCACTGACGTCCCACAGTACACGAGCATCTTGCTTTTCACCTCCATTGAAAAGGGGCCTTGAGGAACGCCAGAAAGTACATCTAATAAACAAGAGTTAACACCATCAACAGTAAAGAACTGTTTGCGTTTTGTGAGATAAGAAAATATCCAATGTACAATTTCACTAGGCACACCAGTCATTTGCATTTTAGTGATCAGCTTATTATGAGGCACTCTATCGAAGGCTTTTGAGTAATCTAGGAAAACAATGTCAACTTATCCTACAATATTTATGATTTTAGAAATTTCATCGATTGTTGTAACTAACTGCGTGGCTGTGGAGAAGCCTCGTCGGAAGTCGTGTTGTGCGTTGGTTAATATTTTATTCCGTTTCAGAAATTGATTTAGTTGAGTAACCAGTATGTGTTCTAAGAGTTTGCAAACGGTAGATGTTAATGAGATAGGACAGTAATTATTGAGGTCTAATCTACAACCCTTCTTAAATACAGGAACGACCCTTGAAACTTTCCAATCATCGGGTACGGTGGCAGTCTCTATGGATTGTTCATATAGTATTACTAAATATGGTGCTAAAACTTCAGCGTACGTCTTGAGAAATGAATTTGAAATGTCATCCGGTCCTGATGCTTTCTTAGGATCAAGGCGCATGAGTTAGCTTAAAACACCTTCTCTAGTCACATTGAAATTAACTTCACATGGACTACCTTGAGTGGCATTGCTTATCTCATCGTTTTTGGAAAATACACTTTGGAAATAGCGATTGAGAGCATTTGCTATCTCATTTTTATCGGTGACAGTGCGGTCGTCCAGAACTATTTTGTCGAGCTTTGAATTATCTTTACGGGAAAGAAACTGCCAGAACTTCGCTGGATTTTCTGTTACGAATACAGTCAGCCTTGAGAAATATCAGTGACACCCGGAAAGTTAAAGGCCGCGACAGGTTAAAACAATTCCTTGCTGACAGCAGCGACTCGCGCGAAGCCATCCGACAACGCGCCGACCCGCAAGGCTGATGCTCGTAGAAGCTTACATCCCGGCTGCGGTTCCGGGAACTCTGCGTTAAAAGCTTCCTCCGACCCGGAAAAGGTCCGAGCAAACCTCTGTCGCGCTTTTGACAAATGACTCGATTTTCGGCGCCCAACGCCCTCGCGATTGCCACCATTGGCCTCAATCGCGAACCCTGCGGGACGTGGCGCTCCTCTGCGGCTCTCTTGGATCTTCACCGGGTTCAGAAGGACGAGGCGTCCGCTGTTCGTGTGTCTTCCCAGCGATTCCGTTTTTCTTCGGGCCGCTTTCATCGCGGCGACGTTGTTCGCCGTCAGAGCGTGTTTTCCCCCAGGCGACTTTAATCTGACGAAGTGTTTTGGCAGAAGCCAATCGCGCGCGACGACGAAAAACAATATTTGAGCTCTCTGTCTTTCGAAATCCCGAGTCTGCGGAGGTTTTATTTCGTTTTTCCAACCGTCTTTTTTTTTTTTTTTTTTTCGTACGCTTACTTGCTGCAAGTGCTTGCCTATTTCTTTTGAGCTTTTGTTGGCGGAAGTGAATTCATCTTCACTGTTCAGCCTTTTTAAAAAAATTTGCAGCCAAACTAGAGGGTGCAGATCACAAGTTCATTCATTCATTCATTATTATAATAAGTATATCATGATTAATTATTTATTTTGTTCCACGAAAAACGTAGCATGTTCTTGATTACATCATAGATGGCACAGGCTGCACGTGGATATCGGCCGTGCCCTCTGATGTGCCGCGCTGCCCAGCGCTCTTGGTGTCTCTGGCTGCTTTCGAGACAGATGAGCCGCCACTGTCAACCACTTATCTTCCTGCTGGGTTTTCCTCGGCTTTTTGGGCTTTCGACGAGCCCCCAAATTCAGTTACTTTTCTTTTTACGCCAAGCATCGCGCTCAGAGTACCTCGCTGCTTAGGTTTCCTGGTGCTTCGATCATTCACCCGTTTTTCTCAATCTATTCATTTGGGCAATATGAATGGGCCGTATGATCCCCAGAACAGTGGTTTTACGCTTTTCATGACTCTGACACCCTACTATCAAGAGACGGCACGAGTAGGCTAAGGCAGCGGAGAAGAGAGCGAGAGTGTCTTGGCCGGTGCAAACGACCTGGCCTCGCAGCCGTCGCTGGCTATGGGAGACCGGCGATATCATCTCCTGTCTCACTAGTTTGCAGTTTTTTCTCAAGTAGCTAGATACCCCCAGCAGAGTCCTGTATTTTCACCTGGCGGTTTGGTTTTTACAATGTTCTCGTCATTGGCTTCCGGCTGCCAGTGTGCATTCGCTGCAAAGAGTGGCGGCGCTGTTTTCTTTTACAACATATTTATAGCGCCTGTGTGTCACAGAGGCATTATGGGGAGTAAAAAATAGTTTTTCACAAATTCTGAAGCGTGGAAATCAAAGATACGCAAAGTACGCAATACTGTCAAAAGTACAACAAAATGCGATCCAGTAAATACTGAAATACGCAAGGAAAACAACTACATCAAAGTACAAATGGTGACTTTGAAGTCTAGATGACAGTAGCATATTATGCAAAGCAATTTTGTAATTGGGAACATCAGTTACCATCACTGGTTACATAAGAAAGTAATTAAAACATTTTGAAATGTAACTGCTTCTGGATCTCGGAGGAGTTTTGGCTGAACTGACCGGTGTCGAGGTCGCGGGATCGAATCACAGCCGTGGCTGCTGTATCTTGATGCTGTGTGATGACAACGCACAATACAAAACACTCGGCGCTACGCTTCACTGCGACATCCGGAGTATTCATGTATCGCTCCAGGACGCTAAACTACAAGCATCTTTGCCGATACCTTTGGTTCAGTCTGTAAAATAAATGAAAACATATATTAATCTCGATATGGCTACAGCAGAAAGGAACGTTTGGCGGTGGTTCAACACCAAGAGTTTGTAAAATTCCGCTATGGTACTATCTATTCTCACAAGTGAAGTCCTTCACGAAGTACGGGTTGTCACAGGCGCCGTATAAGATGTGTGTCCTCTCGGGCTCTGCGTGTGACAGCCACTAACGAAAATCGCCTTTTCCGACAACTCATCACGTCAAAGCACATCATTGTCCCCGCGGCCATCACATTTTTTTGTTTTTCTGTGTAGACCAAGCCCAACGGGCGAGTTATGGAGTATCACGAGAGCGGCAGGGCTTCTCGCGTGACGTGTGAAAGTTCTGTCTTCGCCGAACGGCGACCTGTCACGTGAAACGGGCAATCTCGTAGGTTACATTACCGATGAGGGTAACTGTGACGTAGGGTCCATCGTAGTGAGCTACCAATGTCTGGTTAAGGTCGTACCATCGAAGCGGTGTCCAAAGCCGGACCACAAAGTTCTTGTAAAGCTACGGTCCGCAGTCGGGCAATTCACCAAGCTTCATCACCGAGGCTCAGGGTGTCTGCTATGCCGATGTCGTCACTGACTGAAGACGTCCAGATAGTGTTCAGGATGTAGCGTGGTGGACGGACGTACAGAACAAATATCTGTAGGCCATCATCTCATGTGTCGTAGTTCTTGTGATCTATGGCCATGTAGTGCATTGAAAGCATGTTAACCAACCTTATGTTTGAGCGCGCAGTCAAACCAAATGATAGGGCGTGTAGGGGCGAAAATTCGTTGCTCACAGAGGCAGGAGCGCCTCGACGATGCCTGTAGTGAACTGACAGCTGTGGCCACTTATTGTGATACACGGGGTTCATGGCGTAAGAAGACGGAGCAGAGAACTGGGAGACTTGATACGCTGCAACCGATGGATTAGCGACCATTTAGCAGTGCTGTGTAAGATAATCTGGCCGCAAACGTCCATCCAGTGGTTGCCAAAGCAAGGCCTTTGAAATGCACCCAACTGGTCGATGCCAGCTTGCTCGAAGGGCACGCTGGGAGGTTGTACAAAGTGCAGCGGCTTATCTGGATGCAGCGCCGTATATTGGGTCTCCCCTCTGTGGCGAGAACAACCACCGGTCACAGATTACAAATCAAGCTTGTTACCTGGTGTAATGGCCTATTACACCGTGCACGTGAAGAAGCTCATTCGTTCCGGTGGGGGGCGTTCAACAGGCCTGTAGACGAATTCCGCCAAGCGCAATAAAGCCAGAGTGTAAAGAATACCTTTTACACGGAAACAATAATAGAAGAGTAAACTCAGCTTTGATACTATGCTTTTGTTGTTGGCTCATTTAAATTCACAAACTAGAGACTGCTCAGGTAAAAACGTAGATATTTCCCCGAATAAATTATGAGAAACTATTTCCTCCAGCCCCTAATGACGTCATTCACTTTCGCAAAGAGCAGAGTTTCATCGCTATAACTCGTGTGGAAGTTATACTCCTTGGTAGATTTCGCTCTGCGTCGTTTCATAACTACATCCGCTAAGTTAGAAGTCTGCGCAGTTACGACCGATTCAGCTAATCGGCGGTGTTGTACTCAGGAGCTACGTCCGCCGCCTATCCGCAACCGGCACTCTCCACAGAGGCCGGCAACGCTAACTTAAGAGAACTACCCAACCGGCGAAGTACAAAGTGAAGCCAGGCATTGCGTGGTTCCCCCATCCGTTAGAGCAGTGCGCGATGCCGCCTCCGAATTTCACTAACGAAGCTGCGCTCTGGTGCCGAGCTCATGCGCACTCTTCGGGCGGGCGCAAGCGAAGCGTTGCCCTCGCGCAATCGTGGCTCTCTCTCTCTGACGAATAACTCGTTCATCTGCATCTGTGCTTAGAGGAATCCTCTTTTAGGCCTTCCGGCAACCACGCCGCAACCCTTCGGCCGAGCGAGTCTGCTTCACCGCGCGCTTCGCAGGCAACTGCAACCGCCGCGCCTCCGCTGCCAGCTCTGACGGAATACATTTAGCGTGAGCGTTGCAGGCGCGGGCTGGTTGTGTGGATCAATACGTCTCAGCCGGCGCGTGTAATTATGAGTGAAGTTCCTTGAGTCAACCTGAACAGGGTGGGCAATAAGGCGTGCGCTCGCAGACGAGGCATCCGGAAGAGATCTGAATCCAAAACAGTATTAATGAAGAAAAAAGTTAGCTGTCTCCGTCGTATACGACGAAGCCGGAGGTGCGTTTGCTTCCTATATTCGGGCCAAACTTTCGTCGTGCGCCTTCCCAAGCTTCGGCATTGACAAGCCAGGTTAAGCGGTACACTGGAGGGAAAGGAAAGGAGAACTAAGCTAGAGGGCACGTGGACGGTAGCTAGGTAGGGACTACTTTCTTTTTACCTTCTTGTCCACCTGTTTATCAGGGTCGAAGAGACGGGTGAAAGCGCCCCAGAGCCCCCCATCCAATGCCGTGCGCATTGGATGCCGAAGCACGCACAAAAAGGTGGGATCGCGAGGAAGAGAGAAGAGCTGCTGCCGCTGCCATCGTGTGGCAGGAGCGAGGCGCGCTGCATAATTGAATAAACCAGCGGCGCTTTCGTTCGGAAGTGTGCTGGGGAACCTGTGAGCACGCCCCCCAGTAAAGGCTGCTTCTTGGCTCCTAACGGAAATTAATGGGTTACGTGCCCTGGTTTCAGCTTTTATTTTTTGCGCAGCCCTTTGGCCCCCGCGGTGGGGTGCAGCCCCCCGGCCAGTCGCGGGAATGCGCTCCAGCTCCTTCGCAGGGTGTTTGCATCGCATTACCGTATAGCTCCTCCGACGGGGAGCGGGTTGTCGCGCTAATGTGCCTCTTACCAGGGTAACAGACCTCTGCCGTCTCTTACAAAGTGCGGCGTGCACTTTGTTGACCTGTCGCCGTCCTGCTTGTTGAGTCCGTTTCCCAGTAGCCTACCTTTATATTCCGTCTGTGTATGCCCTGTTGCCACGTGCCTGCAATGCTTCCTTAGTCGCGATCATCTTGTCGCTTTTGCTTCTCGCGACCGTGTCTGGCACAGGCTGACCTTTGGAACTTTGCAGAAGGTTTTGGCGCGGAAAGGGAGCCCATCAGATGTGTCCCTTTCTTTGAGCTTTAGGAAACTCGCATTATCGCCTTCATATATTCCGCTGTGATGTGCAAGCGAAGATCCCGCCCACGTTCGCGAGCCCCGAAGTTGCGTTTTGGCCTCCCGATGCCAGCGGGAGCCTTTGTCAGAAATGTGCAACCCGTAGAATTTATTCCTGGGCCTTCTTGTGCGACTGATGTTTCCAAGATAATAATGCAAGTGGTCGAAAGTGTGATGAATTCTGGGGCTGACATCTGCGAAGAATTCCACTGCTGTCAGAGGGTCCCACTGCATGGCTTTAAAGCGAGATATCTGGTGTCTCATATTTTTCAAGAATGCTGAACACTGATATTGCATTGGAAGCCATTGCAGGTCTTGGGGGCTGTTTTGAACCTTCGGCTACTCATTATATTGCCCAGTCGTGTGGCTGCCCGTGCTGTTCGTTAACTGATTGCATAATGCTTCCGCCAAATGAATACTCAGTATAGATAAATTCCTCAGTGCATATCCAAGGAACGCGTCGCAGTGCATGTCGGGCGGGTGCTGAGCGTATACTGTTGCAAAATCAACTGATCCTTCTAATTATCACGAGTAAGTTGAAAAACGTTTTTCAGCAAAGCTGCACGACACGCATGTTTAGTAAAAACTGAGCTTTCCATTGCTGGCAAATAATTTGTGTCACATGTGGAAACCATTGTTACGAGGGCATTTCTAAACGTTGCATTGGCGCAGTTAGAAGGCCAATTGAGGGCGGACCATCTTTCGTCTCTCTCTCTCTCTGTGCGCTCGCATGCACGTGCGTGCGTGTGGACGTGTGTGCGTGTGGGCGTGCGTGTGCGTGTGTGTGTGTGTGCGCGCGCGCGCGCGCGCGCGCGTGTGTGTGTGTGTGTGTGTGTGTGTGTGTGTGTGTGTGTGTGTGTGTGTGTGTGTGTGTGTGTGTGTGTGTGTGTGTGTGTGTGTGTGTGTGTGTGTGTGTGTGTGTGTGTGTGTGTGTGTGTGTGTGTGTGTGTGCGCGCGCGCGTGTGGGGCGAATCTTAAGCGTCCTCTGATTGTTTTCTTTATTTTATAAGTAAATGTTCCAATGTGCAACAAACTTTGGGAACGCCTACACCTCGCTTTTAAGGGGCAAGTTGTCATGAACATGGACCTGAGGTCGACCAGAATAATGTGCCCCTAGTCGGCCTTTGTGTTTGCTAATTGCTCACTGCCCGGGGCATCCTATATTGTGTGCGTTTAAGCTTCGCGTTCAAGTATTTCACCCGCTAGCATTAACGGATTCCTCAGAGTCCCAACGCTGGTATTCACCAATCTG